>NW_017308051.1:126431-175524 GCF_000935625.1 Nanorana parkeri
GGGGGGGGGAGGGGGGGAGTGATGACAGTCTTTTGATGAACAGGTCAACCAGTATAACATACTAAAAAATAACAAACACATAACCCATAAACTGATGACCATGTCTGCACACTATGCAGTCACCTTGCGTGTGCTAGTAAACTGTGTGCGTCTATAGAAACACACAGACAGCAAATAAAGCTACTTCCCTCCCCCCTGGCCCCCTCTCCTCCCTCTACCCTTCTCCAAAATAGCAGATGGATGGCTGCTGGAGACTGCTCTATCCTTTGCAATGAGATGAGTGATCTAATGAGATCACTCGTATTAAAACTGAGCAGCGGCGACGATCGAGATCACCATAGAGCAGACGAAGAACAGACTTTCTTCATCTGCTCTGTGTGATCACAGAGCGTGGCGCTGTAATCATAGCGCCACCTGTCTCAGCGGTCACTAACTGCAGCTTATGTCATAGAAGCTGTGACAGAAGCTACAGTCTGTCGAGTGCTCCATAAGGCGCGCCGGACCTCCCTGCGTCCTATGGTCCGGTGCGTCTTATGGACCGCAAAATACGGTATATATAAAATGTCAAAACAACCAAAAACGTAGTATTGCAGTGTGCAATGATACCTTTCTTATCGGACTAACAAAATATATAAAAGACAATTACCGGACACATTACAAATACAAAGATTTTAAAATACATGTTCAGGAATGCCTTGTCATTGTATATTAATACAGCATGGTCAAAGATGAGCAACTCTTTGATATATTCACTATTCAGCTATGGAAAATTTTTTTATTTATTCACTCAGCTATGAATCCCTGGCTGAAACTCATAGTTTTGCACCTGCAAGTTGCAATATTACAGGCAAAACCTCTGCTTTCGCTCCAATTATCATAACTCCACCAAGCTTTTCCAAAAGTTAAAAACTAATCTTAAACTTACATTTAAACTACATTTATGATTTTCTACATGATTCCATCCGCTTCCTATCCATCTGCCATCTTGTGGCCTTTTTTCAAATTGCATGTTGAGACTTTACTAAAATGTCACTTCATGACATGAGTATTTTGGGTTGCGTTGTCCCATTGCGCCACACATGTTACATATCGCTGCGAATGATGGAGCATGAGCAATTATTCTAGGGCCAATCACTGTTAACACTAAACTGAGCAGTAAAAGCTTTTAAAAAGTCGCTTATGGCCAATTTTGGCTATGGTCGTTTTTTGCAATTTCGCAGGCACGCACAATCTTAAAGCTTGACATGTGACCCTGTCTTTTATATTTTCCCAAAAATGTGGGTAATAATAAATATTTCATAACATAACGTAGGGAAAACCTTTTTTTCCCCAAAAGTTTCAGTACTTTTTTCGTTATATAGTAAAAAAAAAAATACCCGGTGGTGATGAAATACCACCAAAAGAAAGCTCTATCTGTCCCCAAGAAATGGTATAAAAATAATTTCAGTACAGCGTTGCATGACGGAATAAATGTCAGTCAAAGTACCACAGCGCTGAATACTGAAAAATGGCCTGGACAGGAAGGGGGTTTAACACCCTGGCCAAGTGGTTCAATAAACAGTGGATAGTACTTTCCGCTTCTGATAATAATTTTTTATTTTCTGTTTTTTTAACCAAGGTGGAGCAAAACCTAAAATGCAATAGCCAATAGCAAGCAGGCTATTGCACCCGCCCTCTGCCTGCTGTCAATCAGCATGGGAGGACCTGATAGAGAACTTTCTCCTTCAGGCCCCTCCTCCGCTGAGCCCTGATTCCGTCATGCAACGTTGTACTGAAATTAATTTTATACCATTTTTTTGGGGACAGATAGAGTGTTCGTTTGGTGGTATTTAATCACCACTGGGTTTTTTATTTTTTTACTATATTAAGGAAAAATTATTGAAAATCTTGAAAAAAAGTTTTGTTTACATAATGTTATAATACATGTATTATTACCCAATCTTTGGGTAAAATATAAAACATGGGATCACGTCGGGTAAATAGACACCAAACATGTCAAGCCTAACAATTGTGCTCACACGTGAAATTGCAAAAAACTACCATACCCAAAATTGACCATAGGCGACACTTTAAAAGCTTTTACCGCTCATCAGTTTAGTGCTAACAGTAATTTTTGCAACTTTAATTTTTTTTTCCTATTTTTTTTCCACTTAATTTTATTATCACATAGGGGGCCCTTTATGTGATAGCAAAGAGGATGTGACAGGTCCTCTTTTATGCAGACATCAGGGGTCTCCAAGACCCCTAATGTCACCTAGGGACCCCCAGAGAAGCTGATGAAGCAGGGATCTGCTTCATCAGCTTCTCTCGAGCTTCTGAAGCTGGAGAGTGACCGCAGAATATATCACAATATATTACATCACTTCCGCATTCTGACACCGGAGAGAGGAATGGAGGGAGATTGTGTACCGATCTCCCTGTCACAGAGCCACCATGGTGGTCCCGGGCTCGCACCGGGCATAGCGGAGCTCGGGACCAGCAGGAGAGGGGCTGCGGAGGGGGAGTGCACACAGACCGGCACCTTATACAATCGATCCGCTGGCAATATAGCCGGCAGATCGCTTGTATGTAAACAGACATCGCAGATTGAATTGTTTCGAGCTCACAGAGTGCTTTGTCCGAGAGGAGCATCCGCTCTCCCACATGATATTATCTGCAGAGTATACTACTATGCTATCAAAGAAGAAATTCTTCAAAAAGCTCTTATCATGAAATCCATAGAGTTTGATGGCAACCCCATTCAAATCTTTCCGGATCTTTTGTGGTACACCTTACAACTACCTCTTTTGGCTTTATTACGAAATAATAATATTCCATACAGATGGGGATATGCCTTTAGTCTGTCAGCAAGGCGTAATGGGAGAGTGCAGCATTGTGCTTTCCTGAGGATCTCACCTCTTTTTGTGCAGATCTACACATCGCCTGCCTGGTGCTGACCGGCTGGGAACCACTCCCTACGTTGATCCCAGACCCATCTCTCTGGCAAAAAGTCACCCCACGGAAGAAAACTTCTCATCTTGAAACAGTTCAGGACACTCCTCTTCGAAGACCTCGGGATCAACCTGTGCATCCAACTCCTAAAAGGCGTCGTTGATGACCCTCGTTCCAAGTTAGATTAGCCTTGATGTGCTGATCCCATTCTCTACCACTGTAGAATTTTAATGGACCATCCTCTTTTGTAAAGTATGCATAGTTCATTTTGTTTTGTTGTTTTATTGAAAAATCTATGCTCTGACACATTCATTAAGTTTGTTTTGGCTCTTATAACTTCTCGCTGTTTTTTACTACTTGCCACTTGATCTTATTAATCGCATTTTAGTGCTAGCAATTTGCGGGTCAAAATACAGACCTCACAGTAATAACGTTTAGTTAACTACTGATTTCTGAAACCCCTTCCTGTCCTCCCCCCCTACTCCCTTTGTACACTTGGGGATATTGTAATTGACACACTATCTCCGACCTTGCTTTCTGAATTTAGTTTTCAATCAGTTTATTTCGGATAACCGTTACCCCACTATGATTATGCCTACCATGTTCACCGTAAGGCATAATATATGTGCTTCATGCTTAAATTTTTTAAAATTTGTATTTGACATTGTTTTCTGTTTTATTTCAACTGTTTCACTTGCTTCTTTTACTTTCTCTTTATTTCTTACTGACCCCACCCAAGGTCACCTGAGTCGTTAATGGGTCCTTGTCTTCCTGACCTTCCCGTCCTTGGTAAGTATATACTCTCATGCTTGGATCTTGTGGCCACTTACAACACCTACACATCCACTTTTCAAACTCCCCCCTTTTAATGATGGCAGACTCTTCAGACTATAAAATACTCTCCATCAATGTAAAAGGGCTTAATTCTCTGACCAAACGTAATCTAGCTTTTTCGAGAATTTAAGTCCTCAGGAACGGACATTCTCTTCTTGCAAACGACTCACAATGCTCCTGGGAACTTCTTTGGATTTTTATGCAAACTTTTCCCTAGATCCTATGCCGCCTCAGTCTCTTTTAAACATGCTGCAGAAGCTATTTTGCTCAGAAAATTGTTCCCTTTTACACCCAATAAGATTTATCTAGACAAAAAAGGCATATATGTTCTTTTAAATGGAACATGAAACGAGGTCCCTTTTACACTTTGCAATGTTTACTCTACCCAATATGATGTCTGCAGGGATTGGCCCCATTTCATGGTCAGACCATGCGCCTGTAGAGTCGAGTCGACTATTCGCCTTCTCCTTCTCAAATAAAGCAATGTCACTCGACATTAAATGATGGAGTCATGAAAGATGATTCCACTAAACATGATATTAAACTGGCAATTAAATGTTATTTAGATCTTAACGAAGGATCAGTGTCAGCACTTTCCACTCTATGGGAGGCACATAAACCAACGATAAGGGGCCATTGTATAGCATTAGCGTCTAAACTCAAAGATCGGGAGGCTCATGCTATACAATTAGAGAGCTTCTGGAATTGTTCGATTGAGAGCCCAGCTGAAACATTACTTCCTACATGAAACTAAGATTTCCATGCTTTATTTAAAACAAAAATACTATAAGAAGGGTAATGAAGCTCACACTCTCGTAGCCCGTAAATTACTAATCAGCGATACGAGATTCTGAAAATTCCCTACAACAACATCCCAAAAAATAGCGGAAATCTTTGAAGAGTATTATACTTCGTTATATAATCTCCAAGATTCTGCATTCCATGCTTCAGTTGCAGGGCCATCTTTACCGTGGGGCAAAAGGAGCAGCTGCCCTGGGCCCCCTAATTTACAGGGGCCCACAACAGCTGTCCTTTTCGCCCACAGCGGCAGACAGAGAAAGAGCTGCAGCAGTGCAGGTGGGGAGAGAACTGTAATTTACCTGCACTTTCTCCTGAGGAACTTGCCTTCTTAAATGAACCTATCATAACTAAGGAACTCCAGTCTGTAATTACTTCTCTTCCTAATGGTAAATCTCCTGGTCCTGATGGCTTCTCATACCTTTACTATAAGTCTTTCTCCCGAGTCCTCCTTCCATATCAAACTGCCTTATACAATCAATTTCTAAATGGTGAAATGATCCCAACATCTTTCCTTCAATCTTACATCACTGTTCTTCCTAAACCAGATAAAGATGCCACCATATGTACAAATTATCATCCTATTGCCCTTCTCAACTCAGATTTAAATTTTTTTACCAAAATTTTAGCCAACAGATTATCCACCCTGCTTCTTCGTCTGATTCATGGAGACCAAGTGGGTTTCATCACGAACAGGCAGGCAGGAGATAATACATGTAGAATAGTAGATTTAATAGATGTGGCAAACCGATCCAAAACGTAGGCCATCTTGGAGTTCCTTAGTAGCGTAGACGCTGAAAAGGCCTATGATAGGCTATGTTGGCCATTTCTTAAATAATTACTTACCCATGTAGGCATAACGGGACCATTTGCCACAGCTATTAATTCCCTATATTCCACACCCTCAGCTAGTATTAAACTAAGAGGAGCTACTTCTACTGTCTTTCCCATTTCAAAAAGGTACTAGACAGGGATGCCCACTTTCTCCACTTTTATTTGTATTGTGTGTTGAAGCACTAGCTTCTAGAATTCGCAACTCCCCCCATATTCAGGGCATTTCTTTGAAATCCCGTGAATTTAAACTTGCTCTCTTTGCAGGGGACATATTGCTCATTATTGCAAATCCCTTACAATCTTTACCCCATTTACACCAGGAACCCCAATTATATTCGGATCTAGCCGGCTACAAACTAAATGTAGGAAAAACTAAAGCTCTGCCATTAAATGTTCATCTTTCTCTTCTTAAAACAACACTATGACCCTTTATTACAAGATTTGGGAGTTGCGGGAGGATGTTGAGGAAAGTTTGATGACCCAACCTATTAACTAGGTTCTACTTACATTGCACTTCTACAGATGACCTTGGATAGAGCCGATGATAACAGCTCTTTCTACTCTTCTTAAGTTTGTCCTTCTCTTTTTATTCGCAACATACTGTATGCTTTCTTCCTCTTCTCTTTGTTAATAAATGCGAGTTCGTATCATTGAGTTATTGTCTACTGTCTATGATACTAAACACTTGATAATTCAAAATTAACGATCTGGCTTATCGAACGATAATTGTCACTAAAGATCATTGCTCACACTATGACGACAAATCTTAATTGTATTAGATAATACCATGACAACCAACTATATGAATATTTCAACTTCGTTTGAATAGTTTTATTACTATCCATAGAACTTGTTGTTATTGTATACTTCTCTTCTGTATTATACTATTTTTAAAATAAAGAAAAATTGTTAATTATAAAAAAAGACACCTAAATTACATGTTAGTTTTTTTTAGGCATGAGTGATATAGAAAGTTTTTATTTCCCCCCAAAAAATGTGGCAAAAGTTGGGAGATTTCTATATTGGTGAAATGCAATGGTGTCAGCAGGGAAAAAGAATTTAAAGTGTATATTCAAGCATTACCCAAATTTACCCCCAAACCTCCCTTCCTCCCTCTAGAGCACGTTTTTATTTTTTTATGTAGCATGAAAAACAGCTTGTATTTCTGCTCGTAACATCATCACCAGGCTTTTAAAATTTTTACAAGGGCAGATGCCTGGTGCTCAGTTTCTATTGATGCATGTCAACAGCCCTTTACCTACCCAATCTGTGTGGAGGCTCACGGAAAAGCAGAAGCACTGTTTTTAAGTAGAACAGAAAGGTGGGGTTCTGTAGTGTAGCAAAGGCACTGTGCTGTCGTCCGAAAAAGGAAGTTAGCAGCAAAGGGAATTTTTAGGAAACCAAAGAGTATTTTTCTTTACTTGTAGTCTTTGTAAAGGGTGTAAGAAAGTCACTGATCTGTAGTCAGGAATTGGCAGTATATGCAGATTTATTGCGAATAAACATAAACAGTCTCCAATAGGGTGTTTTGAAACAGCTTCCAGCGGCAATTTCAAAATAACACAAAATAAAATGGCCTACTTCAACTTAGGATAGGGTGACCAATCGTCCCCGATTTCTGGGGACAGTCCTCAGATAAATTATGTCCCTGGGAACATAAAATAAATTTTGTTTTACTCACCTGATCCCTGGATCCACCGACGAGTGCAGCATCCCGTCCCCCACGCTGTCAGAAGCTGCATTCAGCATGCGCCGGTTACTATTTAAACCAGGACGCGCTGTATGCAGTTTCCGAGAAAATATGTTATTAGTATAGCGGTGAAGCCAGCTGCGCATTTTGCATAGCTCCCTCTACGCTAATAGCACAGCCTGACAGAAACTGCATACAGCGATGGCCAGTTTAAAAACTAACCTGTGCACGGTGTAGTAACAAGCCGAGGGAAAGAAGAGGTGTGCTGTCTGGCTGGGATGTTGACGGGTGAGTCACGGGGGGGGAATAAGGGAAAGGGGGGTGACTGCACAAAGGGTGCTGTTATTTCATTTAATTTAAAAAATTGATTATAATAGGCAACATTACACTGTAATGTTGCCTTTTATAATCTATTTCTCTGAGGTGATGGAGGAGGCCTGGGCACCAGCAGCGCCGGTCAGGTGGCGCAGGAGGCCAGGCAAAAGCAGTAGCAGGTAAGAGGAGTTGGGAGGAGGTGCAGGGAAAGTGACCCCCCACCAGCCCACCAGCCCCACCAGACCCTGCAGAGCCCACCATAGAGTATCTCAGATGAGCTAGGCATGATCTACGGTGGGCTCTGCAGTGTCACTCCCAGGTGTGCTCTGTGTGGTCTCGGGTAAGCCCAGAGTCCAGTGCGTTGCTAAGCCTAGAGTCCAGTGCGTCGCACTGGGCAAAGCACCATTGGTCCAAGCTGTCTAATAAAAATGCTGCATTATTAAGTTGCCTCTCACCTACAGTGTCATAGGAAGGGGGCATGTCTAAAAGACAAATGTTCCCTTCCAACCCATCCCTCTTCTGCGAGAGAAAATCACGGGATGGGTATAATGAATGAATCCCATGTTTTTCCATCACGCGGTTAAGAGGAAAAATCTGCTGCTCTCTGTAAAAAAAAACAACGTATTTTTAAAAAAACTAAATGATAAATATAAATACTAAAAATAATTAAAATAAATTTATAACATTTAAAAATGTATTTATCTATTTAATGTGAAATTACTGGTTTGAAGTTATAACTTCAAACTTACGTAATTTGTTTTTTAAAAACCACCTGCTTGTGTACAATATACATTGTAATGAAGATGTTAATGTTTTTGATTGATTTTATTTTAACTCCAATAGAGATTAAAGAAAAGCAAAAAAAGTACCAGGATTTTCCATAAAACCACTATAAGGAAAAATCCTGTGGGGTTTTTTTTTTGCTGTTATATTGTACTCACTAAAAAAAAAAAGTGCTTCAGTGCTGAAAGGGTGGTTATATGTGCCAATAACTATGTCCAGTCATTTTTGGAGTTTTGCATGCAATCTGTCAGAATTGGCTTTTTTTTTTTAATAAACATGAGAATGCCTAAGCATTTGTAATTGTTCTGCGCAAAATGGTGCATTTTCTGCCAGAAATGCAGAGGTGCCAATATTTTTGGCCATGACACAAAAAATGTGCTGAAAAACTCTGCTTATACTCGCGTATATACGGTATATACACAAATACTCTAAAATTACAAGTGGATGCATATTTGCAAATCTGTGTCACCCTTTTGCATTATCCATATTTCATTTTATAATCCAAACTGTTCAGGGCTTTGGCAGAAATTCCTCACTCTCCAAGGGACCCAAGAGGACAGATACAAGGATAATTTCACCAGAGGAACTGCTGTTCAATTGTAGGTTGGGATACCTCAGACCACATGCAAAAAAGAAAACAAACAGAACAGCGCCCTCCCCATATGGTTTTGGATCTGATGAAGGTTGACCATTTAAACGCGTTAACCCCTACCTGTCTATTGACTTTGATGATGCTCTGATGTCTAGTCGGCTTAGTGGCATAAGACTTTCATTGTATGCATGAACCTACAAGCTGTGTATATACATGGACTCTTGTGAGTATAAAATTTGCTTTTAGATCAATTTTTTAATAAAAAGCGACATTACATGAAGAGAGGGCGCTGTTCTTGTGTTCTTTTTTCCATATGATCTAAATGCCATTTTGTAAAGTCTGTTTCGACACTAGTGGGAGGAGATAAAGACATTGCTACCATGTGAGGGAAGCGATGTAAACATTCCCTCACAGGAAGTTTTCTGTAAGAACGACTTTCATTCTATGTTAGGAACCGGTCAAGTAATAGATGTAATAGAGCGTTTCTATCCACCCCCACCCCATCCTCCCTTTTTTCAATATAAGCCACTTGTTTTTAAAAATGCAGCAGTCAACACATGAGAAGGGAGAGCACAGAAGAGGACTAGGCGAGGCCACACTGTTCTGTACATTGATGGCCTCTGCCCCTTATGCAAATATAGTAACAATGACAAAATAATGACATAATGATAAAATCTATTTGTATCTTAAAATCCCTGCTTGGATAAAGCTGCATTAATAAAATGTGTTGCACAAATTAATAAGAGATTGTATTCAACTGATCGTAATCAACAGGCATGCCTATGCTATAGTGTGCAAGAGACTAAGGTCACTGAGATATAGGGCTGCAACAACTAATCAATTAAATAGATTATAATCGATAATGAGAATCGCTGGCAACGATTCTCATCATCGCTTAGTTAATTTTCGATTAGTTGCCGCCGCTCTTCTCCTCCTTCTCCTCCCTGCTGGTGCTGGCTGCAGCGGTCTGTGTCCCTTTCAATCCCTGCTACTCTCCCCGGCCTGTATTGGCAAAGGCAGCAGGGACACAGACCAATGCAATCGGCACCAGCGAGGAGGAGGGACCGCTGCGACTGCATTTCTCTGCTGCCCTCCTGTACCTCCGCTGCTGCCCCGTTCCTCCTTTGCCCCCTTGCCTCCACTGCTGCCCGTGCCTTCTCTGCCTCCCACCTTGCCTCTGCAGCCGCCCCGTCCTGTTCCTCCGCTGCTGCCCCGTGCCTCTGCTGCCCACCCGGTTCCTCCTCTGCTCCCCCGTGCCTCCGCTACCGCCCTGTTCCTCTGTTGCCTGCCCCGTTCCTCTTCTGCTGCCCGCCCCGTTCATCCGCTGCCCGCCCCGTACCTCCACTCCATCAAGAGGCTGGGAGCCACACCCAGCCTGCTATTGGATATTTTAAAATCCAATAGCAGGCTGGCTATTGCACCCACCCACTGCCTGCTATCAATCGGCAGAGGAGAACCGGATGGAGAACTTTCTCCTTCAGGTCCCTCCTCTGCTGATTGAGAGCAGGCAGGGGGTGGGTACAATAGCCAGCCTGTCATTGGCTATTGCAATTTGAAATATTCAATAGCAGGCTGGCTATTGCCCCCAACAATTAAGTAAAAAAAAGTTTAACAAAATAAAATTGAATAAACTAAAATTAAAAAGACTACAAAATGAAAAAAGTTAAATAAAAACTAAAAATGCAAATAAATAAATGTTTTAGTTAAACTAAAATTAAAAATACCTTTTTTTTTTCTTTTCAATTTTTGGTGTCTTATTTTAAATAAAAGGTTGGTAAATGTATTATATTGGCTTAGAGTTTAACAATTCACATTATTTTAAGTCCATGAAACTAATTAAAATGTCCAATATAATATATACAATTATTTAAAAAAAAATAAACACACACACACACACACACACACACACACACACACTCACTATGATGGGAAAAGTAATTTTCAGTTTTGGCATAACAAATTTTGCTGCAGGAGGTGTGATCGCCCGCACTGGAAGGTGCAGTACTGCAATGCCCTGCATTCCAGTGTAGTTCGATTTTAAAAAATGTGCATACCGTTTTATTCTGAAGTAAACTTTGTCTGTAACGCTGCATTTGTGTATTTTATTTCAAATAAATGACGCTATTATTTACTATTTTATACGATTAATTGATTAATCTAAACAAATAATCGGCCAACTAATCGATTATGAAAATATTCGTTAGCTGCAGCTCTACTGAGATATACATCCAATGTGTTTAGCCTCTTTCAAATGGTAATTCTCTTCTATTTAAATATATGTTGGTTGTTTGACTGTAAAATATGGTCATCTGGAAATACTGATACAGTTAGTGGAATTAACATGGAGGGAGTGTCTGCTGAACTGTCATAAACACTGACAGATGTCAGGTAGGCAGCCTATGCTGTGATTACTTCGTCTTCATTATTCATAATTACTTGTTCAGTATTATTGTACATCATTGTCAGCAATACAAACCCTGATAAAAGGGAATTTGTGTGCCCCTGAAATGCGTTGGTAATACTTTCTGACCTTTTGTTGTTACCAGTTGTGGATCTAAGGAACAGTGAAGGCTGCACTAGGATTTATATAGGTGATCGTGACCAGCTGCAACACAACCTCAGAGAAAACACCTAATAACCAAATAACTTCTATATTGCGCTTGGCTAAGTTATTCTTAAGCGAAACAATATAAAAAGTGTATCAACTGTTCTGGATCATCTCTCCATCCAGTCAGTGTTAATAAATTAGCTAAACCAACAAACATAAACCATATTGGTAAGTGAGCCAAATATACTGTACATCCTTATGTTATATCCACCGTGATATCTATATCGTTTTTTATTTAAAAAATGTTATTGAGAGAATTTTCATTAACAATAGGAAATTAATATAAAAGACATTTACAGATAGAGCGGGACAGTCTCCCCACATGCAATGAATTCTAACCATGTACTCAACATGAAGCATTATATTGTCAGTGGCAAAGTGGAAAAAAATAACATAAAATGAACTGTAAAAGGCCTGCCCCAAATTGAACAAGGAAACATATAATGGGTCACCTTCTGTGAGAATACAACCAGCTGATGCCCAATCTTGGGAAAGGCTATCCAGGTGAAAGAAACAGAAAAAAGAAACACATAGGTGTACAAGGAGAGAAGAAAGAAGAAAGGTTATTTGCAGGCTCTGACGTCTAGCCCCCCCCACCCCCCTGCCACCCTGTTGATAAGGTTAACTGGTCATTAGGTATCGTCAAGTAGGCCAAGATATTGAATCCAGGGTTCCCAGATTTTCTCAAATATAGGTAATTCATCTTGGAGGATACTATGTAATTTCTCATGAACAATAACCCAATTCACTTTAGATTTAAAGTGCATAAAGGGGACTTGGGGCTTTTTCTAGGCTCTTGGAATGGAGAATGGAATTGGATGGAGTACTCTAGATAATAGGGCGTGAAATGTATTCCAAAAGGGTCTGTGTTTAGGGCAATTCCACCAAATATGAGACATGGTTCCAGGTTGGGTACATCCCCGAAAGCAAGAGGAACTAGTCCCTGGATAAATCACAGCCAATCTC
Organism: Nanorana parkeri; assembly: GCF_000935625.1. NCBI lineage: Eukaryota > Metazoa > Chordata > Amphibia > Anura > Dicroglossidae > Nanorana > Nanorana parkeri. Next base: position 138,783 of record NW_017308051.1, read on the forward strand.
AAAGGTACCATATACCAGCGTGAGAATACCTTATAATTGGCTTCCAACAAGGACACATTCAGTATTCCTGATGTTAACCGTGAGGAACAGGTCTGCCATGTTTCCAAAGAGATGGGTAATCCCAGGTCCGATTCCCAAGCAGACATGTATGGCAGTCTGGTGAAGGGACCCAGTTGTAGCAAATATAATAAGGAGACCCCACCACCTTGGCCACACTTTGCAAAACAACATTGTTCATAGGAAGATAACTGGGAGTCCCCAGCCTTCGGGGCTTCCAGAGAGTGTAGAAAATGGTGCATTGACGAAATCGGAAAAGTTCAGTAGGTGGTAAGATTAGCGTATTATGACAGTATGATAAGATGAATGGTTTACCCAGTTTAAAGAATTCTCCAATTCTATAGAGGCTCTTGTCAATCCACCATTGAAAGGCTTTAACCTGTAGACATGGGGGAAATGCTGGGTTTCTGAACACTGGGGCTAATGGAGAGTGAGGGGACGTCAACTCCCCAGTCTTGCGCATCCTGTCCCATAGAGCTAGGGAGTGAGAGAGAATCGGGGCGGAAACCACCGGCCTCTGTTTTGATGACATCCACTGCAGTATGTCGACTGGAAGCCTGGAGGTGGAGCCTGATTCCACAGATGTCCAATCAGGTATTGGGTTGGAAAGGTAAACCAAGGAACTGTGCTGCCAGTACAATAGCAGGTTAGGAACCCCCAGGCCCCCCAATGCGTTTGGGTCGAAAAAGTATGGACTTGGAAAGCCTCGGGTGTTTATTGGCCCAAATAAATTAAAAGGTGGAAGATTGAAATTTTAATGTATCCACCCTAGGGACCGGAATAGGTAACGTGCGATAATAATATAACAGCTTTGGGAGTAAGGTCATCTTAACCACGTGGATCCGACCTAGCCATGACAAGTTACAAGAAGACCATCTGGTCATATCCCCTTTAAGTTTCCTGTATAGGTGAGGATAATTAGCTCGGTACAGAGTGTGAAAGGAGGGCATAAGTGTGATCCCTATATATTGCAGAGAGTCTGTGCGCCAATCAAAAGGGAAATGGTGGGAGAATCTAGACCATAAGTCAGGAGGAAGGTTGATGTTAAGGGCCACTGATTAAAGATGCGTTTACTCGAAGTCCCGATACTGAAGCGAACCTTTCCAGTATATTAAGGATATTTGGTAACGAGGTCAAGGGGGAGGTTACAAATAGGAGCAGATCATCTGCAAATAATGCACATATATGTTCAACTCCACCGCAACGTACCCCCCAGACATCTAAGCTCTCTCTGAGGAGAATTGCTAGTGGTTCAATTGCAATGGCAAACAGCAGGGGCAAGAGAGGGCACCCCTCTCTAGTGCCTTTTCGTATATTAATAGGTGCTGACAGGTTGCCTTGAAGATGGACCTGCGCTGTTGACTTAGACTAGAGGGCTCCTAATATCTGCATAAAGTGAGGACCAAAACCCCAATGTTGCAGAAGGCTGAAAAGGTATGGCCAGGAGACGGACTCAAACGCTTTTTGTAGATCAATGGAGAGCAACAATCCCTGTTGAGACAGATCACCATCCCATGAGGATTGAAGTAAGGAGATAAGCACTCCTCACCTGATCTGGTCCCTGTCTACCCTTAATGAATCCTACTTGGTCATGAAGGATATAAAGCCCCAAAAATTTGTTTATTCTGTTAGCTAAGATCTTCATCAAGGAATTTTAAGTCATTATTAATGAGGGAGATAGGTCTGTAATTGGAGACCTCTCCCAGGTCCTTATTCGGTTTCGGTATTATAAACGCCCTGCTCTGGTTCAGATCCAGAAGGCCCTCCCCTCGGATGGCATTGTAGAAGGTTTCCATATGAGGAGCTAGGACATCGATACATTTTTTATAGTAAGATGCTGGGAGGCCATCCGGGCCTGGAGCCGAAGAGGACTTGGCCATTTTAACAGCTAGTTTAATTTCTTGCAGTGAAATGGGTTCTTCTAAAGCCTCCCTGTGGTCTTGGGAGAGGGAAGGGATGGAGATTTCCAACAAAAATCTTTCCACGGTGTCCCCTGGACAGGAAGTCGATTAATTGCAGAGCGTAGAGTAGAACTCATTAAATTCCCGAATAAATTTCTTCGGGTTAAGAGTATAGACACCCGTGGGGCATCTAATTCTAGGCATATTGTAATTACGAAGCTTCGGGGACAACTTGGATGCTAACAGTGTACCTATTTTATCTTTATGGGTGTAAAATGTATTCTCCGTCCATCTAAGACTCTTTTCCACCTTGGTGGTCAACAAAAGATTTAATTCTGTTCTGGTCGTTTCAATGGTTCGGTACAAAGAGGGGGACAGTGTCAGTTTGTGGGTGCGTATAAGGTGTTGAAGTTTGTTGTCCAAGTCAGCTATACGTTTACTATTAAGTTTTTTGAATCTGGTGGCTATTTCTATGAGGGAGCGGTGGATGGTCACTTTATTGGCCGCCCACACTATTACAGGAGACATCATAGGGGAGACATTTAGGTCAAAATAGGCATGGAATTTCCAGGAAACCTCGTTCAAAACAGAGATGTCAGTGAGCAAAGATTCCTTCAGTCTCCAGCAAAAGGACCCGGATAAATCTCTAAAAGCAGAGAGAGTCATCATAGTCATGGAGTGATCAGACCAAGCAAGGTCTCTAATTTTTGCTGTAGTCACCAAAGGTACCAGCCGGAGAGAAACAAAAATATGATCAATTCTAGAATACGAGAGATGGACATGAGAATAAAAAGTGTAATCTTTCCCTGTCGGTTTTTTTTTCTCTCCAAATGTCAATTAAGGAGTGAGTGTGCATAAGCCTTGCTAGGGCTGTTCCTGCTTTGGAGGGGTATCTGACAGTACTTCTACCCATACGAGACTTGTCAATGCTAGAGCCGAGAAATAACATTAGAATCTCCCGCACAGACAATATTGCCCTCCAGATGCAAATGCAGAGATTCAAAAATGGAGGAAAAGAAGGCTGTTTGGGCTGTGCTGGGGCATAATAAGAAATAAAGGTGAACAGATGTTTGTCTATGTGACCCTTAAGCCCTTCAGGGTCCCTAATCTCCAGTTCTGGGTGAAAGGAAACATTTTTTGAAAAGCAAATTGCTACCCCCCTTGTTTTATCCGGAATATTAGCCAGAAAAAATTGTGGATAATCCTTATGGATGAAAGAGGGGGAGTAAGATATCGGGAAGTGAGTCTCCTGTAGAAAGAGAACATCCACATGATGAGAATGATAATATTGGAAGGCTTTCTTCCGCTTGACTGGGGAGTGAAGGCCCTGGGTGTTGTGGGATGCAAATATCAGACACTTACCCACCATTGTAGTTGCCATGGGGACCCACCAAATCTATATCTAGGGCAGCACAGTAGACTGTCGGTTCAGAACCCCACCAGGATAGGCTAGGGAAATGCAGAAATCCAGGAGCCTGCAAAAGAGTAGAGGGAAAAAGCCAGAAAGGACAGGAGAAAAGAAAACAGCCAGAAAAGGTAAAACGTACAACAACAATAGGAACCAAAACAAAGAAACAAAGCAGGAACAGGGGAAGCCATGTCCTGTTCCCTTGGCATTCAGTGGATCAACTAATCATTGATCAGTAGTTTGGCATAGGCCCGGGGATTTCCCCCAAGGCTAGGTCAAACAAGGGCACATGACAGCCTACAGCGGTCGAAGCCCACCCCAATATACGTATATGAAATAAAACAGTTTACGTGCCAAATATATGAAAAAATATTACTGTTAAGCTGTCGTCTAATGAACTAGCAGTGCGAGACAAGACCTGAGTTAAGGTCCAACATCACTTGACCAAATTATCAGCCCGGAGAGGTTGTGGATGACTATTTCCTGTTGTTTGATTTTCGCCACACCAGAGACAACGGGCGGGAAGAGGGTCCCAGAGGGGAAGAGCGTGGAAGAGGCTGTGACGGGGTGGGTTCCCGAGATATGATGCCCAGAGGATGTAGCAATTCTTCGCCTGAAGAGAAGTTGGTAATGGAGTAGAAAAAAACAGGCGGAAAGGGATGGCCCATCTGTATTTGATGCCAAATACAAGAAGTGGTTTCAATGAAGTCTTTTCTGGATAGTTGCTGGCGATATGTGCGCAAAAATCTGAATCCGATGACCTAGGAGAGATAACTCAGAGGATTCCCAAGATTTTGCCATGATCATTTCCTTGATGCAATAGAAATGCGGTTTGACAATAATGTCCCTTGAAGCACCATCAGATCTCGGGGCTGTTAAGGCACGGTGAGCCCGATCAGTTTCCAGGTGATGGTCAGGTGTATCCGGCAGCATACTGTGAATGAGTGATTTCACCACATAGTCCAGGTCTGTCTCTGACTCAGGAACCCCATGAATCTGAAATTTATAACACCGGGATCTGTTTTCCAAATCGTCAATCATAGATAAGGTGTCATCTAGCCATAGTTGAAGATCCTGTATACACAAGGTATTTTGATTTGTGCGGGTAATGGTAACATCCATGTTCGTTTCCAGGGATTCAATACCGGCCCCTCTGATATCCGTAGTGATTTTCTGAGCCATATTAGTAAGGCCACGATCAAACATAGCAGAGATTTTGGAGAGGAGCCCCGGGTCATGGCATGAATCATGTGAGTCCATAAGGTCACCCCATGCCATGCATATCAGGGCTAGAGGGAGACTTCCCTGCCCGTGTGTGGAACATGTCAGCAAGGGTATGTTCAATCAAAGAAGATGTAGAGTCACAGACATGGCATCCAGTACTCATAGCCGTGAGCAGAGGAGGCGAGGGATGCTCTGCATTCTCCCCAGAAACAGCCGACATGCTGCCTTTCTGGCAGGACCGCTGCAGCCATCTTGGATTGAGCTGTCTGGGCCCGTTGTCCCTTCTGCTGCTTTCCTTTTGAGCGCTTAGAAGAGCCACCAGCCATGTCAGAAGCACTGGCTGAGAGGGCGGGAGGTGCAGTCAGAGACAGACGCAAATTGAGCGCTAATATGGGGTGGGCGAAACGAAGCCGCCGAGCTCCGGAGCTCCGGGCTTAAGCGGCCATCACAGGAAGCTCCGCGCATGCGCCTCCAATATCTATATAGTTTAACTGATTTCCAGATTTCAAATATACAATTCCCTCTGGTGGATCAAAATGTTCACATTTCCCCCACTTGAGATTAGGGGAACAACAAAACAGTCAATCGAAAAAAATGAATGGCAATATTCGGATTCACACGTGATTTTCTGATCCTTCTGTTTCTACAATCCTTATTGTGCTCTAGGGTGCACTCGCCAGATATTTAGTAGACTCTTCGTTCATAATACAATATAGATCATAAGCAGCTTCCTCTGGCTTGTTCCTCTCCTGATCTGTTCATGTATGGGCACCTCCCGCAGGATCCGACTCCCCTACTACCAATCTTATATCCAATTTTCAGCCTTTATATATGCGGTTCCCACTCAAAAGACACGGGAAAAAGGAAAGGTTTTATTTGTATAAAAATTGCACTTACAGACAATCCGCGTTAAAATCACTTCACAATCCTCTGACTACGAGAAACAGCAATAGACTCCTCCTCCCTGACATGTTTCATCATGTGACTTCTTCAACACAACCCTTTGAAGAAGTCACATAACGAAACACATGACGGACTGACAACACATGGGGCCCCCGGGCAATACAAGATTATGGGGCCCCCTTGTGCTCCGCCCATGTACAAGCCCCACCCACAAGCCTCGCCTGCATAAACATTCTTGTGGTACAGAAATATTTTCTATACACTATTTTTAAAATAGTGGGCCAATTCACTAAAAGAGGAATTGCTGGGAAATTGGTAGGAGAATTTCACAATCTAGACCAATATATCCAATTTGGAAAGTGAGCACAGCAGACCTCAGACCAGAACCAATACACTGCAGACCTCTGACCAGAACCAATACACGGCAGATCTCTTACCAGAACCAATACACTGCAGACCTCAGACCAGAACCAATACACAGCAGACTTCAGACCAGAACCAATACATGGTAGACCTTAGACCAGAACCAATGAACAGCAGACCTTAGACCAGAACCAATACATGGCAGACCTCAGAGCAGAGCCAGTGCATGGCAAACCTCAGACCAGAACCAATGAATGGCAGACTGGGCAGTTAGAATGACACAACGACATCTCCGGGATCAGCCTTCACACACAGTCTGATACCCGTGGGGCGTCACCCGCACACACATGCGCGTTAAAGGGCAGCTCTTTCCATGCCAGAACATGGGTGAGTGCTCACCCTCAGCAAGACCAGCAGATGGGTGCAGCAGGATGCCCCATAGGAGGCCAGGTCCCCAATGTGGTGGGTCTCAGGCACATGAGGAGAGTTTCACCAGGGGCAGCTGCGGAGGGTTTTACCAGGGGCAGATGCAAAGGGTGTAAGCAGGGGGAGATTCAGAGGGTCTAAGCAGGGGCAGATGCGGAGGGTCTCACCAAGGGCAGATACGGAAGGTCTCACCAGGGGCAGATGAGGAGGTCTCATATCCACTTTAGGGTGACTCTGTCACTTTTGGGTCAGAGTAGCAAGAATACTGGAGCTCCAGAAACAAGATGTTCATTTATATTACAAACTAAACATGTGCATTCAGATTCGGACAAACCTGCAAATCAACGAAATTCAGTTGATTCGGCAGCTCGTTAGAATCTTAAAACATTTTTTATATGCCCGAATATACGTCCGAATATATGAAAAAAATATTCGGGCATATATAAATTTATTATCAGAACGCATGGCGGCCAAATTGGCCATCATGGAGGCAGGGTGCATGACGCCACATGATGCCACGCGGGTGCGGCATTGGATGACGTCATTTGCAGAACAAGCGGTGGCCATATCGGCCACCAGTGTGTTCTGCGCATGCGCACTGACATTGTGGGAGTATATCTTGGTATACACCAAGATGGCAGCGCCCACATGTTCAGGTGCCGCCATCTTGGTGTATACCAAGATATACTCCAAAATGGCGGCACACATGCGCAGAACACGCTGGCGGCTACAGCCACCACTCGATCTGCAGTTTCTTTGTGTGGTTTCGGATTCTGAAACAGCATTAAACTTCGTTTCCTTTGACAAAACAAATGAACATGTTTTTAATTTTCATTTGTTTCGTTTGGACCAAATTTTTTTGCCCTGCAGTCTATTATAAACCACACCAAAGCAAATCATATAATCTGACTAGTAAACATAACACAACATAAAATTAAACAGGTTGTAAAATCCAAAAAAATACAAGAAAAGTAAACAGTAGCCCCAACAACCAATTATATATTTACATGAACCGAATCTGTCACTATAAATGATGAATTTTCTTACCAGTACAAATAAACTTTAAAAATAAAAGAGTTCTTACCAGGGGCAGATGCAGGCACCATTCCAGTGGTGTCCCCCAGCCTCGAGCCCTTGTGCAGCCACAGCTTTGGTAGGTCCGCCCTTCCTTTATCCACGGCCCCTCCCCTGCTACCTCTGCGCTCTCATCTGCGCTGCTGTCAGACTAGGCTGTGTTAAAGCAGCAATGGCAGTGTTTGGTGGGCCCGGGTGGCAGGCGACACTGTCGTCACTGCTTTATCACAGCCGTGTCTCCTCCATGCAAGCTGTAAAGGGCAGTGTGTGTGTGGGGGGGGGGGTATCGATGACGGGCCCCCTCCTGGCTGTGGTCCCTCGGGCAGTGTCCGACTGCCCGTATGGTCAGTTCGCCCCTGGTCTGGGAGAAGGAGCTACAAACTGATCTGTCCCGATCAGATATTGATAAGGCCTTTAATACAGTACATAAGCCTATAAAAACATGGTATAAATTCCCCCGGGACCTGCATAAGATTTTTGCTACAGTATTGTCTATGTGTTGGCAATGTGGATAGGGCTGCAGCTAACGATTATTTTCATAATCGATTCGTTGTTGCAGCCCTAGATGTGGTACAATGTTGTATATCTGGTGGTCTTGTTCCTCATGGTCTCCTTCTGGGACTTCTGTTTTTGATATCGATCACAAGGTGAAGGGCTCTAGAGCACCCAAGTGTCCCCTGGTAGCCCCGCTGACAATCCTATCTGGGGGTTATTCAACCACCTCAAAACATCTGCCACACTTCTTCTTAGCCACAGCACACGCTGCCATACGTAGGTGCCTGCGGACATCCAACCCTCCTCATCTTAAAGACTGGACTAGGAGCTATGTCGCATTATGCAAATGGAGCATCTCACAGCGTGTTTATACAATACCCAAGAAAGACATAACTCCTTGTGGGGCCCTTGGATCTTATTTATAGGATCTACAATCTTTAAGAATATATTCCCGCCATAGAAGGGAAACTTATAACTTATGTTATGCATTGGTACCTATAGGTGGTTCTGGGATTGAAACCCTGTCCTTAATCGCATTCGCTGACAATTATGGTCACTAAAATTTCTGCTGTAATGCAGTGGCGTAACCAGAGTTCTGGGCGCCCGGGGCAGAAATTTTTTTTTCGCCCCCCCCCCATTATATAAACAAAGGGTTGTTACGCCACTGCTGTAATGTGACTAAATTATCTCCAACTGAGGGCAGGGTGACTGCACCACTTCTGGGACACAACCCCCATTCTGTTCTCTCTCTCTACTTCCCTTCTTCTATTCACTTATTTCTTGCAGCTGCAGCTCACAAGCGTGGACCTACACTCCAAGGGTTTTTTTTAGTTTCCCACACAAGTACCCAAGATGGATCAATCATGCAAGAGATTGTGTAATACCTTTTTGTTTATTGTTGCACTCCAAGTATTATACATGTACATTAATGCGGAACTGTACGCTTAACTCTGATTGTGTTCTTTGATCTGTATGCTGCTTTTAGTCTTTGAAATAAACTGCCATTATACAAAAAATACATAATTATGCTAAATGTTTACTAGGTATAGGAATTGGCAATAATATCAGTAAAAAAATGCAAAGCCAATTTCCATACTGCTGGGTCCAACATAATATCTCATGTTCAGAAATTTAGATAGCATACTGTGGCGAGTAAATATTTATCTTTTAACTACATTCCCCCTCCTCATCATTATTGCTGATGTAATGAATATGAGAGCTCCCTAATATCATGGTCAGGTATAGTGGCTAATGTGAAAATCTTTATGGTACCTAAGATTCACTACATTGCATTGCACTTGGCGATGTAAGGCTTGAATGCAGCTGCTCGGCCATGGAAACCCATTCCATGAAGCTCTCTACGCATTTTTGTGCCAATCTGAAGGTCACACAAAGTTTGAAGGTCTGTATCTATTGACTCTGCAGACAGTTGGTGACTTCTGCGCACTGTGCGTTTCAACATACGCTGACCCAGCTCTGTCATTTTACGTGGCCTACCACTTCGTGGCTGAGTTGCTGTTGTTCTCAGTTGCTTCCACTTTGTTATAATACCACTACTAGTTGACTAGTTGACCGTGGAATATTTAGTAGCAAGGAAATTTCACGGATGGACTTATTGCACAGGTGGCAACCTATCACGGTACCACGCTTGAATTCACTGAGCTCCTGAGAGTGACCCATTCTTACACAAATTTTTGTAGAAGCAGTCTGCATGCCTAGGTGCTTAATTTTATACACCTGTGGCCATGGAGGTGATTGGGACACCTGAATCCAATGATTTGGAGGAATGTTCCAATACTTTTGGCAATATTATGTAGCTATAATCCCTGCCTGATGGTCACTCACCTCTAACACGTTTCAACCAAATTGGGCTTAGTCATGAAGTGGTTAAAGAAATCAGGCTACTGCAAAGTGGCTATTATAGATCAAGTGAAATGCTGATGGAATCCATACACTACAAAAAAGTGGAAACAAACAAAGATTTTCATTAGTTGTATTTCTGTCTCCAAGCCGAAATGTACCGCCCAAACAAGATCCGGAGCACACCAACACACCTTAGAGAGTTTTGTTACGGCTTTACTAAACAACTAGTGCATATTTGTGAAACATTGCAATAACGAACACAATAATCGAAGAAAATAACACTTAGCAATATACAGTGGGTATTCTGATACTCAGCAGTCGCGGCAGTCCATATATTGAAATATGCAATATTAAACTACCGTAGATTCTATCCTAGGGTCTCTTCAAGAAGGTCACCGGTCACCGGAAAAAACTACGCCACTTTCCCTGTCGACACCGTCAGGCTCCCCTCGAATTGCTCGGCCTCCTGGGATCACTCATGGTACTGGCTCGGCTGCTCGTCCAGGCCATGATATCCTCGCTGTAGCAGTATCACTGGGTCCCGCTGAAGCGATGGTTCAGGTGCTGTATGTCTGAGCACAGCAGAACTGGATGAAGTCTCTCTGGTTCTCTGGAGGCTGATCTGCTTCCGCTCTCCTCAACAGTACAAACAGAGCCTGTGAGCCCCTCTGCGTCAGTGGCAGCCACACAGCTCTGTCTCTTGCATCAAATTCCTCCAGACAGGCTTACTTAGATCTGTCCTCTCGGCTGGGATCTCACCTGACTGAGCGCGCTCAGCAATACCAGCCCAGAATACTCCTCCCCTGAGAAAAACAGCCTCCTGGGTGTTGCAGTCTGAAAGATCTCCCTCAGCACCACCAGTCTCCTGCTCTGCACTGCAACTCCCATACGTTTCCGCCTCACAGGCAGCACAAGGTCAGTGAACTATTTACAAGTATTTTTTATTACAAATATTTATTATTTCAACTTATACATAGGGGCTACAGTTTGTAGTATCCATTCTTTGTTGGGGGAAATCCACTTATGACTGGAGACCCTTTTTTTAATTTTTATTTCAAACCAGCTTTATTAGCAGCGTCCATCGCCACCAACATACATCAAGCATCATAAAAAGTATAGTGCTAGGTCACGTAGCAATAGCAAAGTTAGTCTACAAACATCTCCAGAATTGGGTAGTCCTTCATGATAAAAAACAAAATAAACAAGCAATCATATCTTCATACAGCAGTGATATGAACTGTATTAGGAGAAGAAAACTGCATTTGCTGGAGACAGGCAAGAAAGAAGAGCAGAGTGCACTTCCTCAGTCATAGCATAATAACATAACATAAAAAAATATATAAAAATCGTGTCTCTCCAGAAAACCGTCCTCGGGGCAAAGCATGCCTCGGTGAAGCAAAAATAAAGGGATGGGGGAAAAGGGAGAAACAGTAAGAGAGCAAAAGGCTACAGCAAGTGACAGAACAGACAAGAGAAAAAGAGCGAAAGAAAAGCAGAAAGAAAAAGGCAAGAGGAGTCGGGGGACCCAAGGGTCAGGTACACTCACATCCAGTCCAAGGGAGTGCCGGGGAAAACAATCAGTCAGGGTTGTAAGTCATGCCCTGAAGGTACGTGTCAGTGGTTTGAAAGAAGGCCCATGGTCTCCAGGAGGTTTGGAAAGTCTACTCATTGTTTCACAAAGTTGTGGTCAGATTCTCTATCTGATAAATCTCATCAACCTTAGAAAACAACAAGCGAAAGCTAGGAGGACTCGCGTGTTTCCAAAATAAGGGGAAACACGTGCGAGCAGCATTTAAAAGGTGCCTAGTCAGGGACTTTTTTATATTTCACGACAGAGATATCTGACAGTTAGAGTAGACACGTGACAGGATTATCAGTCAAGGCTATCCCCCTTCAGTCTATCATGAATGCAGCTGCTAGACTCATTCACCTAACCAACCGCTCAGTGTCTGCAACCCCCCCTCTCTCAATCCCTACACTGGCTTCCAATAGCCCAAAGGATAAGATTCAATTTATCGGGGAGGGTGTTAACAGCGATATTTCCGTGTTTGCGGATGACACCAAAATAGGGAGGGTAATAGACACGGACTTAGACACCATAACATTACAGGAGGACCTGGATAAAATAGGGGAGTGGGCATTAATGTGGCAGATGAGGTTTAATGTCGATAAATGCAAAGTGATGCACTTTGGAATTAAAAATAAACAAAAGCATAGACACCGTATGACGAATTGGGCCATCATCCCTGCACACCTTCTCAAAGGGGGACAGAATGCAGGACAACCGCTGAGGGATAGGAACCGAGGTTAAAAAGTGGCACACAGCGGGAAGTCTGGATCCACAAGCATTGGGGTCATTGGGGACGGAAACGGGGTCAGATCAGTGGACCGAAAAAGGGATCTGGCAAGCGGGTAGGGGTGAATTTAGAGAGATCGATTGGAGAGGGAAGTACCCTCAATAAGGTAGGAACAGACAGACAGTGGTGGGAAATGAAGAGAATCAAATTGTCTGCAAAAGCAGCCACCCTATGTTCGCCCGAGTCCTTCACCAAACCCCGGGAGTATAACTGAGACCATAGGTGACACAAAAACGGCTCCAAGGTAAGGATGAAGATGAGCGGACAAAGGGGACAACCCTATCTCGTGCCGTTAGAGATTGAAAAGAAAATCAGATCTTGTCTCGTTCACACGAACTGCAGTCGATGGACATGAATAAAGTACAAAGATCCACTGAAACATTCCGGATCCCAGGCCTATGTGATGAAGCGTAGCCCGGAGAAATGGCCAGTCCACACGGTCGAACGCCTTCTCTGTGTCCGTAGATAGGAGCAACAAGGGAGTCAAGGTGATACAGGTATAGTTGATCACATTCAGCACCCTAGTGGTGTTGTTGCGGGCCTCCCTCCCGGGTACAAATCCCAACTGGTCTGCATGGACAAGAGCAGGAACATGCGGTAGGAGTCTGTTCCTCAGCATCTTCGTAAAAAAGTTTCAAGTCTAGGTTGAGAAGGTCTATCAGGTGGTAGCTGCCACATTGCAAAGGATCTTTGTTGGGTTTGGGAATAACCACTATGTTCACACACAAGGAATCAAGAGGGACCATCAAGCCCGACAGAATGGAGTTGTAAGATGCCAAGAAGTGGGGTGTGTGAAAAGACAGGAAAATGTTTTGTAATAAGGCAATGTGTATCCATCAGGACCCGATGCTCTGCCTGTTTTACCTGCTTAAGTGCCAAGTCAAATTCTTCCTATGTCAATGGGAGGTCCAGCTGATCTTAGACTTCAGAGGGTAACTTAGGCATCCCAGGGTCTCTGAGGTACTGAAGAAGGATGTCCCCATCCGGAGAAGTAAGGGAAGGAGCAGGCGACGTATCCAAATTGTATAAAGAACTATAAAATTCCCTAAATTCTTTGGCTTAAGCTTGTGAGGACGTCAGCTTGACACCATGAGACACAATGTGAGGAATTAAGGTTTTGGGATGAGGGCCCCGGAGAGCCAAAGCCAACAGCCTGCCCAGCTTATTAGAGAGCTCGTAAGGGGAACGACAGCCTTTCAAAAGGAGCTGGCAAAGTTTGGAGATCAAAAGACCATTGAGTTCCGTCAACATTTCCCAGAACTCAATTAACACGAGGGATTTTTGTAAGAGGCCTCCAGAGAGCTGAGTTTAGCGAAAAGCTGAGCTATCTTTTTTCTCTCTTCAGACAGGCCCCAAATTTGATTAATAGTTCCCTGACAACACATGTATGTGCCTCCCAGACCACCAAAGGGTTCAAGGAGGAAGAACAATTGGAGAAGAGGTGATCGCAGACTCCAATTCAGAACAGAATGCTCGATCTTGCAATAAAGATTCATTAAGGCACCAGGAGGGGCTCCTAGGGGGAGGAGAACCTACATCCAACACAATGTGTACAGGGGCATGGACAGAAAATAAGATGTAGCCAGTAAAAAAGTCATTTACATTAGCATAATGAAGCTCCATTCTCTCAATATGGGTTTTACAATAGTCCTGAGCGGAGTATATTCCTACAAATATTCTTTGCATCCTTCAATCCTATTTTAAAAGGCACAAGTCTACTCTTTGGACATTCCTAACAGCTGTTCAAACTATACTTAGGATCTGTCTGTCAGGCTTACTGATTAAATACCATCTGTAACTCAAACTCAGAATTACAGTATACTGCATTTACACACTTGGACAAATTAAAATATAGAAACTCAATCATTTATGTCTTTACATACATACATATTCCCTATATGATTATTATGCTTTTTACAATTCCCTCTGAAAATTATTGATTCATTTGAATTTCAATAATTTTTCCTATTTTTAATACTAATATTCATTCATATATCAGTCATGTCACAAGCGTATCACAGATATTAAAAAATGATTGATTTGCATATTTCATGCTTGATCTCGTATTAGGAACAATAAGCCTGGCAAGACTTGTCTTATCTGTATTTGTCTTATTTGTCTTATACTTTATCAAATAATACATTCCCTTGAAATCTTCATTATTAAATGTGAATATCACTACATAAATAGATATTTAAAATTTTCCCTCAAAAATGTATGTAACATAAAATATTAATTTTCTTGTTTACTCTACTCAAGTCTACATATGAATTTTTCTTAAACTTATGTTCATTTGTGTCAAATTATTCCAAATATGCACTTAATAATAATGTAAAGCTTGTCTTAAATATGTCTGTAAATGTACATTAAAATAACAAAATATTTTGTCTAAACTAAAATAATTCACAGCAATACTGTTACAATACAGGTATTGTTTCTAACAACACCATGTGTGATTATAAAACAAATGTGAAAAATGTATCTTTAGAAAATGTGTGTATGAAAAATTAAATTATGTAAAACACCATTTAGTCAATAGTAAAGTTCAGTAGCAAAAGTCAATAATTCTTCATAAGATGGTCTTCTCTTCTTATTAATTCTGTAATGTTATGAAAACGTGAAAAGATAGCCATTGCTATAATAAACAAAACTTGGAGTGCCAAATCTCGTTCCAGAAAAGGCTTTGCTTCTCAACTTTATTTTCATTGGCTAATATGTAACTGTATTTATCTATTACTATGCATAATTTATATCAATTATATCTTTGTCCTTTAATCCTTATATGGTGCAAATTATTTAATAAAAATACTGCTTAAGAGTTCTAAAAAATTTTATGTGAGAACAATCCTATTTATATACTCCTTCATGTACTATGAGGGAATCTTCAAATCTTCCTGTTTAAGGAAACTTAAACTCTCATGTATGTACTGTGACTGGAATCTGTATGACAGGACACAAAATCCCTTTTTGGTCATGACTTAAAACCTTATTTTCACAAAGAAAGGTTTTGTATCAACCCCAGAAGTTTATTTTTCTTTTATAAAATTAGAGCTATGCATACTTATTTTCTACGCTCAAGCTATTATTTTAATGTCAGCGCGTTCTACTATAGCTATCTCATTGGCTAAGGTATGTGTCATTGAGCTTCCTATGCTCAGATTGTTTTACTCTGTAGATATATTTTTACAATCGCATAGCTACATGGACTGTTGGCAAAAAGTTTAAAAATTGACTTCACCGTTTCCTTATCTAGTTCTTTGTTTGAAGGGTCTACAGATACTTTGTCTTTTCAGTGACAACCCTGTGACTCAACAACTTCTGATTTTTCAGTGTAAATGACTATTGGGACTTTATTTATCTCCTCATTTACAACTAAAATTGCGTTGAAGGCTTCTAATTCTGCATTTTCTGCTGAATAAAATTTTGGTAACTCATTTTGGTAAACACATTTTGTTGAATAGCAATAGCATAATAGCATATTCTCTTTTTGGATACCAAATAGCATAACCTGCAAAATTTCCCCATGAATGAGCTTCAGTAGCATTGACATACACTGGTTTAAATCCTTCCTTAGCCTCTGCTCTGAACACTTTAGCTATAGGTTCTTGAGATGTACAAACAGGTGGTTGTTTATTATGCTTTGTGAGTTATCTTTCAATCTGTTTACATGTCAAAACTTTTAACCATTTTGAATACTTTTCATTAAATCCTTCTGAGACATATTCCTTGAGAAAAACCTTTAATGATGGATCAGGTGTTTGTAAAACAAAAGTATTGGATCTCACAATGTTTCCAATTACTTTGACAGCTTAATAAACTCCTAACAACTGTTTAACATGTGATTCAAAGTTTTTGTCCATGGGTGTTAGCAGCCTGAAGAAATAACCAACTCCATTCTTATTACAGTCTTTGAGCTGAAAAAGCGTAACTAGCACGGCATCCTTAGAAACATGACTTTGTAAAATAAAAGGAGCTGAAGAAACATCTATAGCTGCTAATGTTGGTGCAGTCTGTAAGTCTTTATTTAAAGTTTCAAAAGCGTTCAGATGGGCTTCACCCCAAGGACCTAATACATCAGATTTGATTTTTAAAAGACAATACAGAGTTTCTCAGCAAATCCCTGTATGAAATCTTTACATAAGTTCACATAAGTGCACTTGATTCAAAAAAAATATGTAAGACCTTGGAAGATTGTGGGGTAGGAATAGCCAATATTGCCTTGATTTGTTCTTGCAATAATCACCTCTTATCATGACTAATAAGCATTGAAAGGAATTTCACTTTATTGTTGCCATATCCTGTTTCCTGTAACCTGTATCCTGTTCCTGCCTTGAATCCTGACTCCTGACCCTTACCCCTGAGGTCTCCTGATCAGTGGATCCCCTCTTGTTGTCCTGCTCCCCAGGGTTTGCCCTGTTGTCTCCAGTGTGTAATTTGTTATTTGTATTAGTTAGGCTTTTATATGTTACTTGCAGGTGTTGGTGGGGGTGCTTATGGTTGTGCTGTTTTTGGAGTAGCTAATAAATTATAATTCATAAGCATTGTTTGGTATGATCATATAATTGGTTCTCCTGTCTAGATACCTGCACGCGGTGTGGGGACACCCGTGCATGGTATCGTGACACCAGGTGGCAGTCTAGTAAACACATACTGTTCATTCTGAAAAGTAAATGCAAACTTGTACTGACAACTTTTAGTTAATGGTAAAGAAAAATTACTATTTGCAATCTTCAGTACAGAAAATATTTTCGCTTTGACATCTAAATGTGACATGATGTCAGGACTTTCAGGAACAAAAGGCTTGGTATTTGAGATGTATTTATTTAGCATCCTGAAATCAACTGATAAAGAATATGAATTATCAGCATTTTGAATTGGCCAAACATAGTTGTTTACAACTGAGTTTGCTTCCCTCAACACACCTTGTTGGAGAAATTCCTGAATAATGCCTGAAACAGGTTTGACTGAATCGAAGGAAAATTTGTACTGTTGTTGTAGGATCTCTGCCTTCAATGCTTAATTCTGTGTCTTTCAGAGTTCCTATCTCATTTGTGAACTTTGACCACAAACATGGAAACTTTTGTACCAATTTCCTCAAAACAATATTATCATCAGTTTCAGGCAGTTTGTGTTCTAAAAACACATCAGTAATTGTTGAACATATACTTCCAATGTTACTGTATACAGAGATATCAATTAACAATTATCTAGGCCTAGCTGGATCTTTCCATATAATTCCATTTCCTAAATCAATTATCCAGCCTACTAATCATGTCTATTTTTTCGATTATGCAGCGCCAACACAATTGTAAATAGGTGATAAATTAAACCATATAATGTCAACAAACACCATTAATTATATAATGTGAATATGTGTTATTTTTGTTTCACTGAATAACACATATTCACATTATATAATTAATGGTGCTTGTTCACATTGTATGGTTTAATTTATCACCTATTTACTATTGTGTTGGCGCTGCATAATCGAAAAAATATTTATGCTTTGACCCGTGTGGTCTTGTTTTGCTGCAGCCTTCATATTCAATAATTTATCACGATACACATTACAATGTACAGTCACTGATATTTGTCCACATTATTTTCTGTGTTGGCGCTGCATAATCGTAAATCTTTACTAATCATGTCTGTTGCCAGAATATTCTCTGTACTGTGACAATACCAAATATCAATGTCAGTTTTCACCAATCCTGGTATCTAAATATAGTTCTGCAGCCATAAAGTGTATGTTTCTCATCTGTCAGATTGAATCTGTCAGTGTATGACTCAAACATATCTGCATTATGTAATGCATCAGCCTCTGGATCATATGCAGGGATCTCCTTCAAAATTTTCATAAGCTGATCATGGATCTGCAATTTCAATTTTGAAGCTCAATCTAACAATTTATTTTGTGTTATGTCTTTCTTTCGTGTTACGTGGTGTTACTTCATCTTCTTTCATTTCCGAAATATCCGGAATATAGGAAGCATGTGCAGTATATGATTTGGTTTTTTCAGATTTAGTATTTTTTTATGAGTGAGTGTAGCAATTTGTTTATGGCTATTCCGCATGTTTGTTAATAATTGTGTCTGCAATTCAAGCTTTTGCTCAATATCCTCTACATAATTTCCCAGGATTTCGCAGTCTGGACAATTATATTCTTCCTGAGGTAAATCATTATGTTTAGATTCAGATTCTGTCTTTACAACACAAACTGTATTTTTGGTAGGTACATCATTAATCATTGTATTGACATTTTTTACAACGTTAATCACATTTCTGAACTTCTTCATCTTATTTGCAGTAAACCTTGATTTTATCAATCGCAGTATCAGCTTGCAAATACTGATTGTACATTGAATCCCATAATGAAGTATCAGAAATATGACTAGACAAACTCTTAAACTCTAATGTGCTTTCAATCGCTATATCATTGATAAAATCCATTACTCACCAAATTTAGGCTTGCTTCTCTTTTCAACTGGATTACTCAGCTTTGGTTCTGAAACGCATGTAATCACCTTTTCACCTTCTAGGACGATTTGTTCCGAACTTGGTACATTTTCTGCTTCTATTCTCCCGTTTTTTGAGCAAGTGAAAGAAACTTTCAGGATCTGAAGACACGGAGACTCCGGAGAGGCTGGCTCACCAATAAATATTAGATATATTTTCCTGAATGACAACTTATATATTAGATGTCTTCCAGCATGCGAGTCTTAGTAATTGCTTGAGAAATGTGTATTTAGTCTTGTATGTAAAAGTAGTCCTCAACAGGTGTCTCTGTGTCCTATGTGTGTCAGTGTGTCTGTCCTATCTCCCGAAGAAGTGTCCTTATATCCAAGTCATTCACATTAGTATAATGAAGTTCCATTCTCTCAATATGGGTTTTACAATAGTCCTGAGCGAAGTACATTCCTACAAATATTCTTTGCTGCCTTCAATCCTATTTTAAAAAGGCACAAGTCTCTTTGGACATTCCTAACAGCTGTTCAAAGTATACTTAGCATCTGTCTGTCAGTCTTACTGATTGAATATAATCTGTAACTCAAACTCAGAATTACAGTATACTGCATTTCTACACTTGGACAGATTAAAATGTAGAAAATCAATCATCATTTAGGTCTTTACATACATACATACATAAATATTCCCTATATGATTATTATGGTTTTGACAAGAAGAAAAGAAGAAAGAAACCGAGTAAGGAGAGCGAGAAAGAAGGAGAGAAGAGGAGAGAGGAAGAGGAGGGAGAGAGAAAGAGAAGGGAGCGGGAAAAGTCTGCCCAGACGGCAGGAGGACACAAAATAAAAAAAAAACAACTATAATAGGCAAGCAGCCTGTGCAAATGCAAAAATACACTTGCAAATCCTAGGAAGTGAGGGATCAACCTATGTGGGGGGTGTTTATGTAAAATCTAAAAAGAATTATAGGGAGATGCACTCACTCGCGCAGAATGTATGGAGTAGTGATGGGCTGAACACACCTGGGATCGGTTCTAACAAGAACATTAGAACAGGGAGAAAGTTCTTACAAGAACATAAAACTGAATGAAAGTCTATAGAAATAGAACTCGTAAAATCAGATATCCCGATTTTGAAGGCTTATATTCAAGTTATTGGCCATAAAAAGGGTATGGGGATCCGGGTACTGCCCTTGGGGGACATGTATCAATGCAAAAAACACTTTAAAAAAATTGCGTTTTTAAAGGAGCAGTGATTTTAACATTGCTTAAAGTGAAAAAAGAAAAATTCCTTTAATTATTGTGCCTGGGGGGTCCCCTTAAACTGCCTGTAAAGTGGCGCATCTGTACAATGTAAAGAACCTGCTGCAGCAAAACTGACATTTATAAAGAAAAAAATTACATTTAAATTGCTGGTTATTGATTTTTCCTTATTCTTATAAATGACTGCTAGGGGAGGCAGCCTGTATGAAGAGGCTACATTTTAGGACACTCAGAACAAGACTAGAGATTTTTTGGATAAAATCTGGTTCTCTTTAAAGGTGCCCGCACACCTTGCGATAATCGTACATCCCGCGAAATCCCACGATCGTACGATTATCGTAAGGTGTGTCACACAGGTGTGGAAAAAATGGGCCTTTGGTGTGGTTGCCTCCATGCTCTAACCCCTCAGAGTTACTCTTGATGAGCGCAGTAATGGGTCCTGCTGTAAAAAAATAAAATTATATACACCTGTCACACACCTGTCTCCTTGTTGGCCTTTCAGACATAATGTGGGGCTTATTATAAAATTTTATTTTAGAATGTGGGATGGGAAATTGGTGCTTGGGTGCAATACTTTATCGAATGTGGTGCTTGGTGCACTATAAACTGTTGTACAATGGCTTATTATGAAAACAAAATTAAAATAGAAAAAACAAAAGTTAAGAAAAAAAAACAAAAACGGGAACACCTACAATGTAGAAGGGGGAACACCAATGACGCAGCAAAATAACCTGCTGCTGAAAAAATAAAGTAAAAATAATAATAATTTAAAAAAAAATTAAAAAAGAAAAAAAAATGGGAACACTGGTGAACAGAAGGAGGGACACCAGTGACTAGCGATGGGCTCGATGTTCGAACATCGCTAGTTTGTGTGTTCGCCGAACACACAAACTATCAGGGCGTTCGGCGGGCTGTTCACCCGCCGAATGCCCGACACGGCAATGTGCCTTGTGAAGCCCTAATTGGCTAAAGGCTTGACCTCCACAGGTCAGGTGCAAGACTTTGCCCAATCAGGGCTCAGATAAATGTGAGAGCCATGACTGGGCAAAGTCATGATGACTCTGCCCAATCATGGCTCACCTGTTACCTGAACCTGCTGCTCTCACTATTAGGCCCCCTCCTCTTATGTTGCACCCCCTTCCCTACTAACAGCCTTCCCTGCCCAACCTATAACACAGCCCCCTTTCGCTGGATTCCAGATAACTATTACACCTATGCCCACCACTGCCCTGACATACTCTGCTCTAACTTGGGTGGCAACCTGCCCTTCTCTCTGGATGCTGGTGCCACGCCTCTAACCCATCATCGACTGCCTTCTATCACTCCCCATCACCCTGCCATCCTTCCCTCACTCTGCATCCTACTTGCTAAATTAAATTGATAATGTTTTTCTGTACACTATGTAACAGTCAAAAAAAAAAGAATTTCCAGATGTAAAAGAGCGACATGACCTAAAATGTGGTTTGTTTATGGGTGGGGCTTAAGGCGCCAGATTTTTAGGCTATAGGCTCGTGGAATGTAAATCCAGCCCTGATAATGTCATAGTATTTTGGACATATAAATTAGATCAGTTAAGAAATGTGAATGATTGTTGCTATTTTTAAAAAGAAGTTATAAAATCAGAAGTTTTACAACCAGCCACATAGCTCAATAGTTAGTCAGGTTGTAAAAAAGCCAAGTCCATAGAGTTCAACCTATAGAGATAAGCTGAGAAAAAAAACAAAAAAACAAATAAACCTAGAACAGAATGCTATGCCTACATTTACCCACTGTTGATCCAGAGGAAGGCAAAAAAAAAAACATTTGCATTTTCCCAAAGATGAGTAACACTGTCCCTAATGATGGCCTCAGACCTAAACCTATCACTTGCCATATGGCTGAAATATAGGGGAGATGTTGGGGTAACAGTGAGCCATAATGGTAATTTGTGATGATGATGATTTAAAATGGGACTCCAGCCAATAAAAGAAGAGCTTTTTAATATAAATGGTATATTAATATTAGATCAAGGGTAGGCCACCTCTGCCCTCCAGCTGTTCTGGAACTACAAGTCCCATGAGGCATTGCAAGACTGACAGAGGCATAATAGGATTTGTAGTTTCGGCACAGCTGGAGTGCCCAGGCTGGTGACCCCTGGGTTACATCATGTAGTGTCTGAGAGCCATACTGGCATTGGTAAGAATAGCTCAGCAAAATGGAGGTTCTTTACAATGAAGTCCGTGTCTTATTTTGCAGCCCTGCCACTTTGACTACGCCATCTTCTGCCCGAACATCAAGTCCATACTGATCCCATTGAGCATACACCCACATACTTTTTTACTATAATTTAAATAATAGAGATACAACTCTTATTTTACATACTAGTGTGGAGTACTATGGAGGCAGGAGATACACAAACACACTAGTGTGGAGTATTATAGAGGCAGGAGGTGTCACACACAGTCACAGATACTACTATCAGTATATCACTCACCTTTTTCTCCATCACCTCTGTACTGTATCATACAGTGATGGAGAAGAAGTGATGGAGAAGGCCAGGCTGGTTGCTGGGTAATGCAGTCCTCTGGCCGGTGGCAGCTCTCCTGCTCCTCAGTTCGCCGCGGGCGGCGTGAGAGAGCTACCGCAGGCCACACTTTTCTTCGGCCGTGCCAACCTCCCCCAACAGCCATCCCAGAAGCTCCCAGCTGGCCGTTTAATTACAATGGCTGGCCGGGAAGCTACTCGCCCGGCACCGGCGTCCTCTTGTTCCAGACGAGAGGACGAGTGCATTTTTCAAGCCGTGGGTATAGATAAAATTCTACCACTTATTAAAATCAGTAGAAAACAGTACATCACCAATAAATGATTGGATTAACAGACATATATGCACATTGAACATATATGTACATGTCGTGGAGTATGGGCTCAGTGTGGGTTGGCACCAATGAAAATGCTACATAGTGGGGGAAAAAACCAAACTATATGATCACAACCAAGAGAGAGGATGACGTTAAAAACTAATAGGGTTGTTGCCGCAAATGCGGACGACCCTCTATAGGAGTAATTAAAAGCAAACATTAATTACCATAGTAGTATAGTGATAAAGACTGGCTTAAGGTATTGGTTCAAATGAACAGTTACCTGTCATCAAGAAAGCAAGATAAACTTAGGTTACTGTTTAGACCTCTCGGATGCACAGTATGAAGGGTGTAGATCCATGACGCTTCCCCTTGGAGAAGCTGTGGTCCTGTCACCCTCCCTCGGATGTTTGGTCAGGTGTTCAATCACCATCCCTCTCATTTGTGGGTTTGGTGATGATGTTGTACAAAATGTAGTGCCACAGGTTTGTTTATATCAATGTCCTCACCTTTTTGTGTTTTGGTAATTGCAACACAAATGTCACTCCTGTGCTTTTGAAATCTGCGTTTCAACGGACCTGTTGTCATGCCAACATAAACTATAGTGCATGGACACTTTAAGATGTAAACTCAATAGTAGTAGTAATGCAGGCAAGAAAACCACGTATAGGGTACATATTGCCCTTGCTCGTCTTGCTGGAGAACATATGGGGTTCACTGCACTGAACCCCATATGTTCTCCAGCAAGATGGGTTGTTATAAATGCTACCACTGCAACATGTGCCCTTTTTTTTGGGTTAATCTTGCAGTCTTCTGTATCCTGTTGTTCATTTTGAATCTTTGCAATCTTTTTCTACTTTTTACATATTTTATTTGTTATATTCTTTTTAGCTTTCAAATGATGACAGTGTTCCTTAATTTTTATATATTTTAAATGCCCTTTTCTTATTTTAACATTGGATGTGAGCCACATGGGTTTTACTTTTAGCCTTTAAAACTTATTGCTTACAGGAATATTTTTTGCAGTATTTTTTTTGAACAATTGTTTTGAAACATTCCCATTTTTGTTCTGTGTTTCTTGATGAAAATATTCCCTCCCAGTCAGAGCCGTAGCCAGCTCCTTTTGCGCCCGAGGCAAGAGCACAAAATTGTGCCCCCCCCAACTGACCTGTGCGGTATGTGACATCATGCGCCCTGCTTCCAGGATGATGGCGAACATGCGCAGAATGCGCTGGTGGCCAAATCCAGAATAGCATAAACATGTATTTTGTTTGACAAATCTGAAACATTTTTAGTTTTCGTTCATTTCATCCGAAACAAATTTTTAGTCTTTGCACATGTCTAGTAATACACTATATTGCCAAAAGTATTGGGACACCCCTCCAAATCATTGTATTCAGGTGTTCCGTGAGATTTCCTTGTTACTAAATATTCCGCGGTCATGCTGAAGCGCACAGTACGCAAAAGTCGCCAACTGTCTGCAGAGTCAATAGCTACAGACCTCCAAACTTCGTGTGGCCTTCAGATCGGCACAACAACAGTGCGTAGAGAGCTTCATGGAATGGGTTTCCATGGCCGAGCAGCTGTATCCAAACCTTACATCACCAAGTGCAATGCAAAGCGTGGGATGCCGTGGTGTAAAGCACGCCGCCACTGGACCCTAGAGAAGTGGAGACGTGTTCTCTGGAGTGACCAATCACGCTTCTCTGTTTTTCAGGGGTTGGGCTTGGCCCCTTAGTTCCGGGAACTCTTAAGGCATCAGCATACCAAGACATTTTGGACAATTTCATGCTCCCAACTTTGTGGGAACAGTTTGGGGATGGCC
Source organism: Nanorana parkeri (assembly GCF_000935625.1). Lineage (NCBI taxonomy): Eukaryota > Metazoa > Chordata > Amphibia > Anura > Dicroglossidae > Nanorana > Nanorana parkeri. Next base: position 163,242 of record NW_017308051.1, read on the forward strand.
CCTTCCTGTTCCAACATGACTGCACACTAGTGCACAAAGCAAGATCCATAAAGACATGGATGGGGGAGTTTGGGGTGGAGGAACTTGACTGGCCTGCACAGAGTCCTGACCTCATCCCCATAGAACACTTTTGGGATGAATTAGAGCGGATACTGCGAGCCCCGCCTTCTCCTCCAACATTACCAGTACCTGACCTCACAAATGGTCCAACATTCCCATAGACACACTCCTAAACCTTGTGGACGCCTTCCCAGAAAAGTTGAAACTGCTATAGCTGCAAAGGGGGGGGGGTTCATTTATTTTTTATTATTATTATTTATTTTTTTACTGTAGGGGGCTTCGGGGAAATGTCCCTTTTGAAATAGAAAAAGAGATTCAGGACACAGTGTCCTCTGCTCATGCAGGTGGGGGAGAGCAGCGGGGAGCACAGGCTCCCTGTACCGCTCATCTTCTCCCTGCAGTGCCGGGGCTGTTTTGGCTGCCTGGTGCCCCTTGTTGCCAATGGCGCCCTGTGCTCTCCGTGACAACAGGGGCGAGGGGGCGCAGCCATGCTGGCCTTGGCTGTATGCCCTCTCAGCTGCGCCTGAGGCGAGTGCCTCACTCGCCCCATGGTAGCTACAGCCCTGCTTCCAGTCGAAGTCTTCAAGAGCCGCCCTCAGCATGGGAAAATGTGCTCTCCTGAAGTTAAGTGTTTTTATTTTTCCAGTATGTGTATGTTGTTTACAACTTAAGTTAAAGGAGAACTATGTGGTAAGTGTTTTTCCCCATAGTTCTCTTTAGGGTCACGGGAGGACATATACTAACCTCCTCCTCAGTATATCGCGGGCAATACTGACAGCGCCACAGCCAGGACAGATCCCAACAATACTGTCAAGATCCACCCAGCTGCGTGAGTGACACCTGGCTCTGCCTAGAGGCAGAGCCAGCTGTGCCCGCCCCCGTTCATTCCTCCACTCAGTGCTGGAGGATCGGAGAGGGGAATCCCTGCGGGGAGCGGGGACTGACAGTCACTGCTCACTGCAGTGAGACGATCAGGAAGTGAGTGGATCGGCTGCATTTTCTGCTCACTTCCCGATCAATAGAGCCGACCTGTGACAGCTTCTTTGTCACAGGTCGGCTCTAACTATGAGGTGAGTGTTCTCCTTTAAATGAAATCATATTATGGTCAATTATGGTCATTGCTACCCAGATATTCTTTTATATGAATATTTGTAATAAGCTCTGCATTGTTTGAGATTACCAGATCCAGCAGAGCATCATTTCTAGTTGGGGCTCCTACATACTGTACCATAAAATTGTCATGCAATAAGTTTATAAATGTCTGCCCTTTTACTGTTCCGGCAGTGCCTTTATACCAGTCAATGTCAGGATAGTTAAAATCTCCCATTAATACTACTATCCCCACCCTTGCAGCGCTTTCTATCTGTTTAAGGAGCTGAGTCTCTATCTCTTCATTAACACTGGGGAGCCTGTGATAAACTCCAACAATTACCTTTGCATTATGCATACCAGTATACTACTCCACCCATAACGCCTCAGCACCATCACACTCACCATCAACAATGTCCTCTTTCACACTCACTTTTAGATCAAACCGCCACCTTTTCGTTTTACCCAGTCTCTCTGAAAGAGAGCATAGCCAGGAATATTAACAGCCCAATCATGCGAAGAACAAAGCAAAGATTCAGCAATACTAATTACCGTATTTTTCCGTGTATAAGACTATAGTTTTTCTTTTAAATATTTACCTAAAAATGGAGGGGCATCTTATACACGAGGGGGCTGAGAGGAGAACCGCGGTTGCGAAACTGCCGATACCTCTGTATACTAGCCTCACGAGTGAAACTTCCGATTGCAGAGACAAGCTAACAGGTTTCCTCCGATCATGATACCCGACGTCAGCTGATGCTGCGGAGAGCCTGTAGCCAGTGCCCAGATGCAACAGGGAGCGGTAATGTCGGAGCGTTCTGAGCCCATAAAAATGTCAGAAAACAAAAAAAAACGGTAAATACCGGTACCAGTAAGCGGCTGTCTTACTCTGCAAAATTTAAACTGGATGTAATCAGTTATGCAAAAGAGCTTGGAAAATATTGATTTCTGAATTTTGGCTAAGAAAAGTGGGGGGCGTCCTATACATCGGGGCGTCTTATAGACGGAAAAATACGTTCTCCTCATGCAATAGTTCTCCTCATGCACCAAAGCTTCCAATTCTCCCATTTTGCTGTGCAGACCCCTAGCAATGGTGAACAAACAATTGAAGCCGTTTTTACATTTTTTACTTATAATAGCTTTTTTTGTAGTACAACTAGTACTATAATCTCCAATGTTTGTTTGCAATAAAAAATTTTCTGAACTGTATATTTTTATATGAATAAATTAAGTTTTAACATCAAGGCTTACATTTCCTAGATACATTTCCTATTTTTACATATGCACAGGTATTCTAAACAGCTGTTCTTTCTCTTCAAAAGGGATTGCTCAGAAATGTACAACTATCAAGTATCACTTCTCTCAGCCCATTCGACTGAGGAATATTCCATTCAATTTGACCAGGACAATTCAGCAAGATGAGTGGCACCTTCTACGTAAGTATGAAGTTTCAAATGACACAAGAAAACAGTTGTGAAGAGGATACATTTATTGAAGTACAGTGTGTGTATGGGGGAGGGAGAGGGAGCAGGAGAGGAAGAGGGAGAGTGAGAGAGAGAGAGAACCTCTAATTTTTATCCATTAAACATTTTTTTATATGCAACAAATACCAATGATCCATGGTCAATTCACAAAGAGAAATGTTATTTGCTCTCTCTAGTTGTTAATTTATCTCTCCTTATTTTTTGTTTGAAAACAAGGTATGCACGAAAATCCCAATTGTTATTTAGCATGCTCATTAAAGTGGCATTAAAGTCAAAAAAAATCCCTCCCCCCATGTTAATGTCAGCACTTACCTTAAATGATGTCTCTTATTCCGATCTTCTTCTTTCCTCGTATTTTCATCTGTCCCTCCAGCGGTGCGGCGGCTCTCCGATCCAGCGCTGACTGCTCTGTCCCTCCGATCCAGCGGTGTCTGCATGCGGGTGCACGCGTCCATAGACTTACCTTGCGTCTCTGCTCGTCTCCCGGCCGAGAATCGGAACTGCGCATGCGCCCGCCCCAAGATCCTTTGCGGCCGTACGAGCAGTACCTGATTCTCGGCGCGGGAGCGCGCAGCGCTAACAAGGTGAGTTTAAACATAGTTAAAGCGTTTGTTTTTAAACTTCTTCTTGCCTATATCTACTGCTTGCTAGCAGTAGATATATGCAAAAAAACAGAGGGTTTAGAACCCCTTTAAGGCTTCCAACTGAAGCTTTAGGGCTTGTTCACACCAAATGCGGACCAGATCTGCATGAGTATCTGCATACGCAGTGCAGTGTGTTTTGCCGTGTTTTTGACGCGTTTCGGGCCATTTGTAACAAAAACTAAAAAAATGTCTTGCCTAAAATGGGCTTTCAGTGCGTTTGCATGTGTTTTGGATGTGTTTGCATGTGTTTTGGTGCGTTCCGGAACTGAACGCTCTGGTGTAAACTAGAGCCCAAAATACCACTGGAATACATTGGACGCAGTTTTGATCCATTCTGTAACTGCACTGTTCTGCAAGTGCTCCGCATTTGGTGTGAACTAGCCCTCAGGGAGTTGTTATTTTTACGTGCTCAACATTATTTTAGCAAATGAAGTGTTATTTTTACGTCTGGAATCGTGGAATTAACATTTAAGGTGTTAAAATACTTTTGTTGCCAGCAGTTTAGACATTAATGGCTGTGTGTTGAGTTATTTTGAGGGGACAGCAAATGTACACTGATATACAAGCTGTACACTCACTACTTTACATTGTAGCAAAGTGTCATTTCTTCAGTGCCGTCACATGAAATGATATAATAAAATATTTACAAAAATGTGAGGGGTGTACTGTATGTACCAGTTTTATCCACTTCCAGCGGGTTCACATAAGTACACGTCATCCGCTGGAAGGGGTTATACCACGGACACGTCCGTGTTCTTAGTACTGTTTTAAACAGCAGGCGATTGCTGTTTAAATACAAGCGATCCAGCGTCTGTACAGGGGACGGATCGATTGTACGTTGCGGCGCTGTGTCTCTCCCCCCCGCCCCCTTCCGCTACCGTCGGTTTCCCGGGCTTCGCGGTCCCCCGTGCGAGCCCGGGACCGGCATGGTGGGTCTCCCCTGATGGATCGGAGGGAGATCAGAAGGCTTCCAGACGCTGATCTCTCCTCTTATCATTGGACCCTGAAGTGATGTGCATTACATCACTTCTGGTGTCACTGTGCACATTCTCCAGCTCCTAGAGCCAGAAGAAGAAGCTGATGAAGCAGATCTCTGAAGGAGGTGCTTATGTAACGATTCGATAAATGGCCAAAAAATCTTTGTGAATTGCATTTCTGTACATGCAGTATTTAACGATTAGACTTGTTAAAATAAGGATTGAAATGTTAAATAATGAGCTTCACGATAAAATATCAAAAGTTTGCAAGAGAAGAGTGACGTTACTTAGTGGATTTTCCAAGCGTTAAATTGTTTGGTGAATTACACAAGCTTAAAGTGACTCCTCTGTCCTTCTCTTCTCTCATGTCCCACGGTGTCTGTGCGGGTGCATGCTGCTTCATAGACTTACCTTGTGTCTCTCCTCGTCTCCTGGCTGAACATCTGAAGTGCGCATGCGCCTGCCCCAAAATCCTTTGCGGCCGCCTGAGACTCTTCAGATGTTTGGAGGGGAGCGCACGGCGAAGACACAGGTAAGTATTAACCCTTTTTAAAAGGTTTTTTAAAAAATGTTTCTGCTTGCTAGCAGTAGATATATGCAAAAACACGCAAGGGTTTAATAACCTTTTAAATATCATGCAATATCTATTAAATAATGAGCGAAATCAGGAAAAAAAGCTTTGTGAATTGACACCATATTCTCTATTCCTACAATAAGGGTTTCCTGCATCCTTCTACCCAACCTTTCTGCTCTTACTATATCCTATCATATATACTCTAGATACTATTATCTTTCCATCTATTCTTATCCCTGTCATCTGTTTTTTCCTGATTTCTACCATTTCTACCATGAAATCAATCTTTACCGCTCAAAGAACATCTTGATATCTGATATCCTTTTTCATTTTCTCTCCTTTCTTTATTTCGTCCAACTGTCCCTTTCCTCATACATTTCTTTCCTCCTCTAGTATTGCCTAGCTCCCATCATCTGTGGTTTTGTCAGGTCTGTGCATAGGTGCAGATATAGCAAAAGATACAATTTTGGAAATAAAAGGATTGTACCTATATATTGACACATTGACACATAGAAAAGAGCGGGCATAATAAAATCTAACTAAAGTCATAGTAATAATAATAATAAATATATTCATTAGGTATTATGATCCTGTCTTACTAAGCCCTCAAACTGTCTGTGTAATATTGATATCCTGTGCAATATCGATAGCTTAAGAGTTGGAGCATAGACACATTGGGGGAAATTCATTAAAACTGGAGCAGGCAGAATCTGGAGCAGTTGGTCATAGTAATCAATCAGCGTCTTTCTTGAGTTTGTTCAGTCAAACTTTGAAAATGAAAGAGAGAAGCTGATTGGTTGCCATGGGCAACAGCTCTAGATTTTGTCTACTCCAGTTTTGAAAAACTCCCCTCAGTGTCTCTACATCCTGCAATGCAATGCTGATGCATCAAAGATCTATTAACGTGTATGATCATTCAAAACATTGTTTTTAGTTTTGGATAGAGTAGGGAAGTTAATTTGTTAAGATGTTAATGTCACTGTCCTGCTGGGAAGAGTTCTCTTTTCTTCCTATCTTGGAGGCGCAACATGAGGTGAGAGAGATCTTCCCAAAGTGAAGGGAATTCCCATCATGGACAGTTGTCACCAAACAGTTTTGCCTATTGAACTATTTACCCTCACCTCTTGCTCCCATTACAATTCTATAATTTAGGATTTCCCTGTACTTTCTGTGCCAATGACAATGGTCACCAGGATCAATAGAAGAATGAATCTCTCCAGCAGGGACATAGATCGCATTAAACATTTAGCGAACTATCTTACCCACACTGTATATAAAACAAAAATGTTGCCTTTACATACACAATCTTATTGACACAAGAATGAGGGTGAGCTGTGCCTATGTGAAAAGTTAATAGGCTTACATTTTGTGGGCCAGCCCAGTGAAACAAGGAGTATGTACTGACATTTTGCTGTCCTTGTTTTTCTATGCATGGGCTAATTTCTATGACTCAAGAACCAATGATAAATCCCAGTGGGGATAAATGTTTTTCTTAGGAGGACAAATTCTTAGAACAACTCTCAGGAATTTAACCAGACAGTCATAGGCTCATCTAATATGAGTAAAAGCTGATAGGGCTGACACTTGAACCTTGAGAGTATTTAACTCTAGGCCAAAATCTAGGCCAGATTGGAGAAATTCTAAGATATTGTGAATCTCAGGGGACAAGGGATCAAAACTGGAAGATGTATCAAATTCCAAAAACTTTCCCCACATCCTGGCATATGTTATATTGGTGTTCTTCTTTCTAGAGGAAAGGAGTGTATCTACTACCTTGGAGGAGCAACCTAGTGATGAATATGTAAACTTCTCAACTTCCATACTGTCAGTCTCAATGCTTCCAGATGCTGATGTTGCAGTTGCCCTTGACTCAAGAAATGAGGAAGCAGGGGCAGATGGATTGGATCGTCCAATGACAGAAGCGTCAGTAGCGTGAACTACAATCTCTGTGGCCACCAAAGAGCCACTGTAAGAATGGTCACTTTTGAGGGCGTGTCCAAGATGGCGAACGGAGCACACGTGTAATAGCTTATCCTATCCTTATCTTATCCTGCAAGTTTAAGCCCTGTGGAATGCTCATTTCGATACTGGACTGCAGTCTGCCTGTTCCCAGAACCGGAGGGTATGTCTCGGGGGCGCCATAAGTAATCTACAGGCCGCCCCAGTGTCCCTTCGCCCTTGCGGGCCCGCGGAAAGAAGCAGCCTCATTGTAGTATGGTGGCCCAGCCGGAGGTCTCGGAGGAGGCCCTCTCTGGCCCTGCCCAGTTCACGGCGGTGATGGCCGCAATCTCCGGATGCCAATCTGCACTCACGGCCAAGATTGACCATCTCCAATCGGATGTGGGACTCCTCAGACGGGACCTGGACCGTTTCCGGGATCGGATAACCGCGGTGGACGGTAGAGTGAGTGAGGTGGAGGACGTGGTTGGGGCCCATACGGCGTCTTTACGCACCCTGCAGACCAAAGTCAAAGCCTTGGAGTCCCGGGCGGTGGATGCCGAGAACCGTAATCGGCGGAGCAACCTGCGCATCCTGGGGCTGCCGGAGTGGATGGACCCACTTACCTTTGCCGAATCCTTGATCCACGCCCTGCTCCCTAAGGCCCAACTTTCGGCTTTCTTCGCGGTTGAGCGGGCTCATCGCATGCCTTCCTTCCAGGGCCCCCGGGGGCCCCTCCGCGTACTTTCATCTTCAAACTCCTTAACTTCCGGGACCAGGATGCAATCGTGCGAATTAAACGTGCGAATTGTGGCCGTCAGCGACTAGTCAATGTTAGGGCAAAACGGAGAGTGGCAAGACTGGTACAAGACAACAGAAGGGCAACAGTGCAGTGTCAGATTCCTCGCATCACCTTTCAACATCTCGTGGAGTCACGAGGCGGCCCAACGAAGTCATCATGTGGAGTCATCTCGTGGCCCAAAGAAAGAACTGATGGGGTGGTCATAATAATCTGGCCACTCAGTGTACGTTCTTTCACTTTGTTATTGCATTGAAAAAGCTGGATCCTGTGTAGACATAGAGACTGCTTTTGCTCTACTCCATGGAAGCATATGTTCCTTGACACACTTATATCTACTAACTATTCAGAATCTCATGTTACCTCAACTGTCTGATATGTACTTCTTAGGCTGCATCCTTAAGGCTGTACATGCTGAAGGTCTGATTGTATACATACCTCGATGCTCACTCTCAACCTGTATACGGTACCTGTATACGGTATACGGTACAATCAGACCTTCCTCATAACTATACAATTAGATGACTGTCTCATTAAAGTTTGCCTCCTACTATATTATGTGATTTCTGCTATATTTCTAACTGCAAATATCGATATCTCACTACCGTTTATACTTCTGTGATCATTATGCCTCACCTCACACTTTAACACATACATCCCTTAAAATACCTGTGGGGTTCCTGCTTATACCTATTCACTTACTGCACCTGATGTCTACTATGCTACAGTTTGAGAATGTATCCAGGACGATTTAATATTATTGCTGCACCAATTCTAAGTTACCACACTCTACCCTTGTAAGGGGAGACTAAGACTCTGTATGACTCTGTTTGATCTCTTACAAAGAGAATGTTACACTAAATATATCCATACATGCTAGATATGCAGAACCCCACTCTATTTCAGCTGCCCTTCACACATTCCACATGCTGATCCTATACAACACATACGTGTCAGAAGTCTTTTATTCCCTGAGGGGGCTATGTTTTTTTCCACTTTTTTGTTTTTACATCCCTGTAACATAATGATCATAGATGATGAGGGTTTGATTGTGCACAAACATTATATTGTCCGGACTCATAACTACCTCCAATGACGGAACTTTGTGGATCACAGCACCACCACGGCCGAATCCACATACGGGGGAACCCGTGCCTTCCACCATTGGTCCACATGTGACATGTCCCCCTTCCCCACCGTTTATCCACCTATTTCATCTCATCAAAAGATGACACCCCTCTCACATCTCCCTGATTGAGCTTGATAAGAGTCAGCTTCTGTCAGCTCCACATGCAATGTGAACACCTAGGGGCCTACATACATGGAGAGAGAAGAGTCTGGGGGTATTTGCCTCTCCAGTTCACTTCCTGCTGCCCAACCAATCTAACTACTTGACCACCTGGACGCTAAGACCCCTCGAAACGCCGTTCTGGTATAGTGTAATAAACTTTTATTTATTGATTTATATATTATTTTTCTTCTACCTTTCCCACACCTCCAATCCAAGATATCCACTCTCACCCTGTGTGCTATATAATCGAGCCCTCCGCATCTCTATAAAGACAAATGCTTATCTCATTGACGCAAACCGCATATTATACTATGCAGATTCTGGCTTGAATCTTAGATGTAATTGGTCCTTGTTTTTGCTTTTCTTTGGTCTGATTGTTTCTGTTTGTTTTACAAATTGAATTGGCACTTATTATTGCACCGATTTCTTGTACATGTGATGCCTGGCCCGGCTGCAGATGCTACCGCCTGAGCTTCCCTATACCCCACATAGGCCACACGCCCAAGAGCAAGGTTTTCTTTCCTAAACCCCGTTCTTATCGCTCCTTGTGCGTGTATTTTGGGGACTACCCCTCCTTAGTGGTCGACGCATAGGTCGACCCTCTACCCTCTCCGACCTCCTCTCACCCCACTCCTCCCGGTTAGTTTTTTTTTTCTCTTCCTCTTCTCTCTCTTCCTTCTCTCTATCTCTCTCTCTCTCTCTCTCTCTCTCTCTTTCCTCTTCTCTTGCCTCTCCCCTATTTCTCCTCTACTCCCATTACTTTTCCTATCCTCTAAAATCAGTGCCACCCCTCTCACCCCCAACGGATGGATCTTGTCTCTTCCTCTAATGATGACGCACTTGAATTTTGTCTCCCTCAATGTGAAGGGCATCAATGAGCAGAGTAAGCGATCCCAGATCTTATATCAAATGCACAAGTGCAGGGCAAATGTACTCTTCCTACAAGAAACCCACTTCAAAGGCTCCCAAGCCCCCCCTCTAACTTCTCAATGCTATCAAGAAGTCTATCTAAGCAACAATCCTGTCAGCAAATCCAGGGGCGTCGCCATTGGCTTCCACTCATCCATTCCCTTCACTGCCTCAGGAGTTGAGTCGGACAAGGAGGGTAGATATGTTTTCGTTAAAGGCACTCTCTTTTCCAAAAAATTCACATTTGCTAACATATATCTTCCCATTCAAAGCCAGATACCTACCTTACTCTCCATTCTAGACAAATTAGAAGACTTTTCATGTGGCATATTGATCTTAGGGGGTGATTTCAACTTCACAATGGACCCCTCACTAGATTCCTCTATGGGGAAATCCCATGTCCCCCTCTCTTCCCTTAACAAACTAAAAAAGCAGTTACATAGCCTCCAACTGATCGATGTCTGGAGAATCCTACATCCCTCTACAAGGGATTACACCTTCTATTCCCATCCACACAAAACACATAGCAGAATTGACCTTTTCTTCATATCTCATCACTTATTTACCTGGAGCCCCAAAGCCTCTATTGACTCACAAATCTGGTCCGATCACTATCCTATTTCCCTTTCCCTCTCTATCCCAGGCACCCCAAAGAATACCCCTACTTGGCGCCTCAATGAACACCTCCTACAAGACCCGACCACGGTAGAGGCAGTGCAATGCACAATTTCTGACTTCATTCACGCTCAAGACCCCACTCCCCTACCGAATGGGAAGCCCTAAAATGCCTCCTCAGAGGCCCCCTCATCTCCCATGGCTCCCGATTGAAAAAAGTAAAATCGGCGGCCGTACACTCCTTATTACAAGAGATTCTCTCTCTGGAAACCTGATATAAATCCACTAACGACTCTACTTTCCTTCAAACACTTACCCAAAAACGTACCCAACTTCGCTTAATTCTAGTGCAAGCAGATCTAAAACATAGAGACTTTTACGAACACGGAGACAAATGCAGCTCGATCCGCACTAAACGAGCTAAAACATGTATCCCAAAAATCATGTCCACTTCCTCTCAATAGGTCCACAACCCAGAACTCATTGCGAAGGCCTATCACTCCTATTACTCGGACCTATTTACACACGCAACCTGCAACATCTTTCTCCCCACCGATACATTCTGATATTCGCCATTACATTCAATCTACCCCTCTCCCCACCCTATCTGAAGACGCCAAATTAGCTATCAGCCGCCCCTTTACCCAGGAAGAAATATTAGGTGCTATCCTTAACCTTAAACCAGGTAAAATCCCAGGTCCGGATGGGTACACTGGCACCTTTTACAAACACTTCAAGGACTCACTGTCCCCTATTCTTGAGCAGACCTTCAACGCCATCTCCAGCCCTCTGTTCCAGTTATAGACCTATATCGCTAATCAACGTTGACATGAAAATATTTGCTAAGCTCCTTGCTAACAGACTGGGACAATATATACCATCCCTGATCCACCAGGAACAGGTTGGATGCATCCCCTTTCGCGAAGCAAGGGATAATACAATCAAAACCCTGACTTTACTTCAACATATTAGATCACGAAAAATACCCCTATGCCTTTTCTCCGTCGACGCGGAGAAGGCTTTTGATCGACTAAATTGGGATTTTCTCTTCAACACCCTTGAACAAATCGGCACCCCTTAGTCTTTCCTCTCACACATCAAAGCCCTATACCATTGCCCCATGGCCAGAGTTCGTGTCAATGGTCTTGTATCAGAACCCATTCACATACGTAACGGTACCCGCCAGGGATGTCCTTTGTCACCATACCTATATGTTCTCGCTATGGAACACCTTGCAGAGGCCATTAGACCAAACCCATCCATACAAGGAATCCCCATTGCAAACGATGAACATAAAATGAGTCTATATGCGGACGACTTACTATATGTTAAAAATCCTAGAATTGCTTTTCCATCACTTCTAGAAGAATTTCGCAAATTTAATAGTGTCAGCTATTTCAAAGTTAACCTACATAAAACTGAAGCTCTTAACATCTCCCTACCTTCTTCTGAAGCTTCGCAGTTACAAAATCAGTTCCCTTTCCCATGGCAAAGCCACCATATTAAGTACTTGGGGATCCTTATACCCTCAACCTTGAAGATTTGTACAAACTTAACTACTTACCTCTACTTCACAAAACCAGGCAGAACACATATACTCATGCTTATCAACAACTTTGCCTTAATTCAAACTGTGCCTTTTGCTAATCTGTATACTGCCCTTGGTCGTAGTATATTCTGTACATCATGTATTATTTACTATGCTGTCATATATCTTATCAAGCATGCCTGTGTGCCATACTGGTAATGTTTTGATTTCATGACTTGTTGCTGTTTCCTAGCTGAATCATATTAGAATCCTTTACCACACCATACATAATTTAATAATTAGGTAGTTCTGAATAATGGGTAGTCTAGTCACAAACTTTTCACAACCTACTACTATTGACTTAGTTGCAGGGTG
>NW_017308051.1:175572-193015 GCF_000935625.1 Nanorana parkeri
GGGGGGTGGGGGTGGTGGAAGGTTGTCCTATATTGCAATATGTTTTTGTCTTTATATGCAAATGTAGCTGGATGAATGGGTCTTCCTTAGCCTGTCTGGGGGATTTTTAAGCAACCCGGCTGCCCCAATAGCACTTACCACCACCAGTGGCGACCAACAAAGCGAAATCCAGACAGTAGATAAAAGCTGAATTTATTTTATTGCTGAACTTCAGGGAGAGAGGGTCAGGGTCAGGCACATCCAGGACGAGGTAGACTCCTTCAAGCAATAGAACAGAGTAACTGCTGCCATCACAGACTATGACCTTTAAGCCAGACACAGCAATCTGTATAGAGAGCACCTGGCAAAGCAGCACTTCAGAAGTCCATGTACATGTTCATCTCCAGTATCAGTAGCTGACCACTGAGCCTCCAGATTCAGGCATCCGTGTCAGTATAAGGCTAGTCCCCAGACTTCAGGCCTAGCCAGTTCAGTCAGCAGGAGCCTCCCCCCAGGGAGGCCTGGGGGAGGGAGACTGACTGTTGCATTAGCCACACAGAACATTTATACCCTCTCCCAGCATGCATCTCTGCCCTGTACCTTCCAGTGATTAGCCAGGAGGCACAAATGCTCAGAACAATCCCTATTGGCTGCTCTGCTCTGTGGCAGAAACAAATCCAGCAACAGGCAGATGCAGCAACCATAGATTGTTCTGGAGAAATTAGATGAACATAACTACAGATCTATCTCAGACTAACTACAGACAATTTGGGTGCAGTACAGTCACTTGGAGGTGCGGTGTCCACAGAGGGTAGCCGGCTGAATTGCCTCTCCAAGCCCCGGCTAGTAAAAAATAAAATAAAAAAAAGAACCCTGCTTGCTGGTATACAGCTCGTTTCTGTCCTGCGGGCCTTGTAATTAGCATATGTGATATAGATTAGGCTAAACTCTATGCACAAGACATGAGTGACTGCAGCTCTGTAATCATTAATACATCATTAATTGTATTTTTAAATGTAAGCAGTATAAGTATCTGAATTTAGTTTGGTATTAGCCTGTTGCAGTCCCTGTACAACAGGACTGGGGTGGGAGAGGAAGAAGCAGTACAACAATCCAATCAGTTCATGTGCGGACAAATAGCATGATGTTATGAAGAGAAACCAGACAGAGAGATGAGCACATCAATGTGCTGCTTCTCTGCTCACTTTTCAGTCAGTCTGGGTCGAGTACAGGATCGACCTGGGCTCAGATGAAGTGGATTGAATAATGCTGGCCATGGGACTGAAAACATCTAGAGGAAAAAAAAGGACTGCAGGGTAAAGCACTATATTTAAGGTAAATATTGATATAAAAGCTGGTTTTGCTATTTTTAATAGGCTATATATTTGTATCTTGTTATTGGTTGGAGGTCTGCTTTAATTGCATAATTAGTAATGTCTGTTTTTTTTTTTACAACACTAGGTAGAGTAACATACAGTCAATGGCTAATGTAACTTAAATACTTTGATAAAAAAAAAAAAAAGCATCTTCATAAATATACTTCCTGTGTTTATCTATGGCCAGCATCTATATCATTTAACTTATAGTACATTTAAAGATTTAGGTTAATGCATGAAGTAGCTTTGTGATCCTTCTTAGTGATATGTGCCATTACTTTGGGGTAGTTTACTTTTTTTTAAATAGGAAATTTAAATAATTTGGCTACATGTAGCTAGAAAAGTAGCTAGAGAATATACATGCCAATTAGATGCTTTCTTAAGTGTATATAAAGCCAAAACCTTTTTTGCTTTGTTTTAAATAGAGTTAAGTTAAAACTTCTATCAGGTTATCGTTTTGCTGCCTGTGTCCTGCTGGAGAGATCTGTATTCACTTACGGTCTTGGAGATGCATGTGGAAATAAGAAGTCTCTCTAAAGTCGTCTCTCTAAAAAATGGAATTTAGATCTTAGAGAGTCACCGGAGCAAGGGTCCTCCAACAACGGCCCATGGGCCAGATACGGCCCGCCAGTGTCCTTAACCCGGCCCACTTCTGGTGGCAGGCGGCGAGTGGTGGGTGACGGGCGGCGGGCAGTGAGTGGCAAGCGTCTGGTGGCAGTTTCTTCATTCCCTCCCTCCCTCTCTCTGTTTCTCTCCTGTTAGTGAGAAGAAGTTACATCAGAGAGAGGGACCAAGGGAGAAATCATCCTCCAGCAGACTGATTGTCCTTCTCGCCTTCTAAACAGGTATTTGAAAAACTTTATCAAAATAAATATCAAATGAAAGGGGGGGTGGGGGATACAATTGCACGTGTGTGTTTACATACAATTGCTGTGACATGTTTTGTGGGGGCATCTTTTATGTGCAATAGTACATATCTTTCAAAACAGATGTCCAGATTCCATGTTAGTGCAACATCCATTTTATAGTTTGATAGTTGTCATTCAAACGACAAGCGCATTTGGGGCCACGCAGGGTCCCCTTCATCAGGCTCAGAAATGCTCTTGTCGTTTGAATGACAACTATCAATAAAAATGGATTTGCACTAGGGATGCACCGATACTAGTATCGGTGCCGATACCAAGTATTTGGGCAAGTACTCGTCCAAAAGCTCCGATACTTACCCCCCCATACCGGAACTTCCGATCCGATGGAGTTCTCCTTCTGTCCAGCAGTGCCGAGGGAGCATGGAGCCAGCTTCCTTTCCAATCAGGAAGCTAGGCATTGGGTTATGATTGGCTAAGAAGCAAGCTTCACTTGTTGGTAGGCAGCCTAACTAATCAGGAAGCTGTGACGCGAGCCATGACGTACCGCCCGGCTTCCTGATTGGTCAGGAACCCAGGCTACCTAGAAAAAAGTGAAGCAGGCATGCTAGCCAATCAGGAAGCCAGGAGGCGGGTCAGGGCATGCCGCCCAGCTTCCTGATTGGTTAGGAAGCTAGGCTGACTACCAACTGAAGCTTGCTTCCTAGCCAATCAGGAAGCTGGGCAGCACATCATGACCCGCCTCCCTGATTGGCTAGGAAGCCGACTTCACGTGTTCCTAAGCAGCCTGGCTTCTTAACTAATCAGGAAGCCGGGTGGTTTGTAATGAACTGCCTCCTGGCCCTCTGATTGATCAGGAAGCCAAGTTGCCTAGGAACAAGTGAAACCAGTTCCCTAGCCAATCTGGAAGCCGGAAGGCGGGTCATGACATGCCTCCTGGCTTTCTTATTGGCTAGGAACCCGGCTTCACTTTTTTTCTAGGCAGCCTGGCTTCCTGACCAGGACATATAGTGGGGTGAATCTCACCAGTGGGTACAAACAGCAATAAAAACATGACTGAGTTTTAACCCTTTCCCTATTGTATCTAAAACAAATATCTCTATGTACACTTTATTTCTTTACTTACATTTGATTTAAAGACAGACCCAGAGAGAATGAGTGGAAGGGCTGCATGACTGGGGGGAGCAATAGTCCCTGGAGTACGGGTTAAAATTAAAAGGGGATTAGCTGATCTTACCTGATTGGAGGTTGGGGTCAGGTGTCTGGGAGGAGCCGCATGGGTTTGGACTGTAAGGGCATGAGGGGAGTTCTTTCTGGAAAGTCGATGGAGGAAGCAGGTTGTCGTATCTTCACCCTGCAGAAGAGAAATGCATTTTAATATAAGTGACCTGGAGTGATAATATGAGTTTAATATGAGTGACCTCCCCTGCAGCTGAAGTACTGAGCGGGGGGAGGGCCCATCGTGGGAAGCATCCTGCTGCGGGTGGGGAGGTGAAGCAGCTGCTCCTCCCACCTCCACTGAAGCTTTTGTTTGGCCTGCGGAAAGAAGAGTGGCAGCAGATAGGAGGCAGAGCCACACCCCCTTAAAAGGGACGGGAACTTCTTTCTGGATCTTCGGCTGGCATGCAAGTGGTGGTGGCCGCGGCCAGGGTGGCGGTGAGGAGCCCTGGGTCTTCTTCATCCTGTTGCAGGACCGCGCACCTACAGAGCACCGGGACTCTTCTCCTGAATGTGGCGAGTTTAATGATGTTGGCGGCCCGCCCATGTCCAGAGATGGTGGAGGTCGGCTGCGGAGCCAACTGAGACCTGCCGGTGCTGCGGCAGCCTGGTGAAACTCTTTCTTATACTTCATCTTCTAGCAAGGTTGGGTATGATGACAGAGGGGGGTGGGATGGTCGCGTAGCAGTCACTTGGCGGGGTGGTGTGCCCTTGGATGGCGAGGTACAGTGGTTTGCACAATGCATTGCCCAGTGTTTGCCAAGTCTCTGTTGCCGCCCCCCGGGCCCGTGGGGGTGTGGTTGCCATTGGGGTCTTCACCTGCGATGCCGTCTGCTGTGGGGTTGCATGCGACTCTTGAGGTAGTCCCTCTGGCTCAAGTGGCGGGACCACTGCAGGACGGGCCTGGACGGGGGTGTTAACGCTTCCGCTCCCGTATCTGTGGAGCCAGATTCTGCGGCTGCCGCCACTGTAAGGCCTGATAGGACAGGGGCCTCCAAGGCAGAGGATGCAGGGGGAAACTCGGTTAGGTTGGCAGATTCGGCAAAGGGACAGGTGTATGTTTGTTTCGAGGGTCCCTTGGGAGTGCACTTGAAGCAGGAGGTTAGGGAGAAAATTTGGAAGGGGGAATTTGTGGAGCTATTTTCCATTTTGCCTTTGGAAAAGTTCAATGTAGAGAAGGGTAAGGCGGATGAGAGTAAAGAGGAGGAGGAGGAGAAGAGTCACTGGCGTCTCATTCTGCTGACTTTTTCGAACTGGCTGCAGGCATTCACTATTTTGGTTCAGCAGACTTGGGACAGTCAGCCGGGCAGCGGAAAGGCTATTGTTGGCAGTTCAATGATGGCACTTGCCGCTTCGGGGCATCCTGTCGTTTCAAGCATGAGTGCTCTGGCAGCGGAGGTTCGCATTGCGTTGCCAGGTGTTTCAAGAGGGGAGGACCCAGTCATCTGACCCTGCTGCAAAAAGGGAAGACGCCAATAAATCTGCCCACGATGGTGCCTTATAAGGTGAGTATCCTAGGAGAGCGGAGGCGGTTTTTCTGCAGGAGGATTTTTAGTTTTGGTTTTCATATCCCTTGTCCTACCCATTCTATTCCAGCCTCTGTCCCCAGGAATTTGAAATCTGTGTTTCTTTATCCCTGGGTTGTTTCTGCCAAGTTAGACAGGGAGGTAGAGATGGGCAGGATGGCAGGGCCTATTCCCCATTTGATTGTGTCCCCCTTGGGCGTTGTTCCCAAGAAGGAGCCTAGCAAATTTAGGCTTATTCACCATTTGTAATACCCAAAGGGGACATCAGTAAACAGTGCCATTAGTCCGGACTTGTGTTCAGTGTTCTATACCTCGTTCGACAGGGCGGTGGCTTGGGTGCAGCGTTATGGCCGCAGGGCGCTGATGGCTAAAGCTGATATTGAATCAGCATTTCGGTTACTCCCTGTGCACCCCGATAGCCAATGCTTGCTTGGCTGTCAGTAGGGCAGGTGGTACTTTGTTGATCGTTACTTGCCTATGGGGTGTTTGATCTCCTGCTCCTTTTTTGAGAAGTTTAGAACTTTTGTTGAATGGGTGGTGCATAAGGAGGCTCAGGTTTCCTTCATCATCCATTACTTGGATTTTATGTGCATTGGCCCGTCGGGTTCCCCCCTCTGTCCTGTTTTGTTGCATACTTTGGAAGGGGTGGCCCGAGAGTTTGATATTCCGCTGGCGCGAGAAAAAACTGAGGGTCCTGCGACCGAACTGAAGTTTTTGGGTATCATCATTGATATGCAGGCCATGGAATGTCATTTGCCATGGGACAATCTCAATTATTTGAAACTTGCGGTGGGTGTGGCCAGGAGGGCGCCAAAGGTGCACCTCCGCCTGCTTCAATCTTTTTTGGGGAAATTGAACTTTGCCTGTCACATCATGCCAATGGGGAGGATTTTCAATCGTCGTTTGTGTTCGGATATGGTGGGGACGTGACCCTGCACCATTTTGTTCGATTGACTGGCAAGCGGTCTGGGAGGAGTTCCTGGAGCGTTAAAATGATAGGTTGTTGTGGATGGCACCTGTGGTGTTGACTTTCGACATGGACTTGTACATGAACACGGTGGGCAGTACAGGTTTTGGTGCGTACTGCCAGGGGGCCTGGTGTACTGAGGCATGGCTGCCAGCAGAGCCATAGCTAGCTCCTTTTGCACCCAAGGCAAGAACAGAAAAGTGTGCCCCCAACAGACGTGTGATGTCACGCGACACCGTGCACGCACTGTCATGTGTCATAATGCACCCCGCCTTATTTCGTCCAAAACAAAATTTTAGTCTTTGCACATGTCTAATAATATGTGTGCATGAGTGTGTGTGGGGGGGGTTTATTGTTTATTTTTTTACTGTACGGGGGGGCTTCGGGAAAATATCACGGGTCTAAACAGACCCCTGACATTTCCGTTTTAAAAAAAGAAAAAGAAATTGAGTACACAGAGTCCTCAATCTCTTTCTGCAGCATCTGTTCTAAATGAATGGAGAGCACTCAGTACAGAGGCCTCCCATTCACTCAGAAACTGGTGATAGTAAAATATTTACTATCATACAGTTATTAATGGGTCGAAGCCTCTATAGTGAGTGCTTCCACCCATTGAGAAACTCATGAATGAACAAAAAGTGATGTAAAACACTGCCTGTTCATTCATAATTGGGGACACATAGTACTATGTGTCTCCAGTCATTTACAAACACTGGAGTAATCAATTTGCTCTGCACAAAGAGGATCGGTCTGCCATCCAGAGGGCTGCAGTAGGGAGCGCTGAAGCCGGCAGGGGGGCAGAGGAGGGAGTGCTTTCACTTCAGGATGCCCGAGCGGTGAGGAGGCAGGAGTGGTCGGAATTGGTGAGTGGGACGAATGCCCCTTTGTCTGACAATGATCGGTTGTCTTTGCTGTTGTACTACATTGGGTGGAGTTTTGCAAGGGGTATGTCGGTTTCCAAAATGAATGAGCGTTTGGCTACATTTGCTTTTCTATTTAAGTCTATGGGCATGCAGGATGTTACTAAGCAATTTTTGGTGCAGCAGGCAATGCGCTGTTTTCGGAAGGGACGTGTGGCACCGGATTCCAAGCAGCCGATGTCTTTTGAGTTGCTGGTGGAGATGATGGGTGTATAGGATGTGGTTTGTGCTTCCCGGTATGAGGTGGCTCTGTTTCGGGCAGCGTTTGCTCTGGCTTTTTTGGGGGCGTTGCGCGTGGGTGAGCTTGCCAGGCAGGGTTTCAGGGGTTTGCAGTGGGGGCGACGTATGTTTGACTGACGATCTTGTTGAGGTGTGGATCCATCATTCTAAGACGGATCAGTTGGGTTGGGGGGGGGGGGGCAATGGTGGTTTTGGGCACAGTAGAACCAGGGGCGGTTTGCCCGGTGTCCTGTGTTTCATGGCAGTGAGGGGCCGTGCTTCTGGCACTTTCTTGCGGCACGTAGATGATTCAGCCCTTTCTCGCTATCAGTTTCGGCACTGCATGTCTAGGGTGGGCCAGGATTTTGGCAGTTTAATACTTATTAGTTTTAGGTAGGTGCTGCAACTGAGGCTGCTAGGTGGGGTCTGCCTCCTAACGTCGTTCAGTGGATTGGCCCGTGACAATCGGATCGTTTCGGGGTTTATGTTCGCCCTCATTTGTTGTAGTTAGCTGGGGTTGCAAGGGTTTCTCTTTTTTCTTTCTGTTTTGTCTCGCTGATGTTGTTTTTTCTTTCTTTTGATCGTGTGGTTAACTGTCTTCTTGTTTTGTTATAGAGTTGCGGCAGAATTTGGGAGAATCTTGCATCCTTTGGGGGGGCAATTAGTTCCCATTTACACAGTATATCTAAAAATAATTTTAAAATAATCTTAACCTTTAGATAATTCTAATTCTAATAATAAAAAAAATCTTTATGTGATAAACACAGACAACCACAAGGTTTTCAGTAAAATTTGACCTCCAGACGCAGCTGGGGTGAAAAGGCATATAAAAGGCTAAAGCACATGTAAAAAAATAACAATTACAGAGTAAATATTGTAATCAGCCTTGTCATAAACCAAGAAATATAATAATGTCCCCAGTTTGAGGTGGACAGCAATATTTGGGTGTAAAAAATCAAAGGAGGAATAACAAATCTTCCAGTATGAACAGGGGAAGGAGGGAAGAAAAAAAAAAGGATTTTAGAAGCTGCTAGTCCATCTTGTCAAAGGCCTTCTTGGCGTCAGTAGGTCGGAACATCAGCGGACAGGCCTTTGACCTGGTGGAGTGGATCAAATCAATAGCCCTGGTGGTATTGTCCCGGGCCTCCCTTTGAGGGAAGAAACACACCTGGTCCCCTGACTATATTTCAAACCTGGCCTCAAAGTATCTCTTCAAAAGACCTCCTCTTCCTTATATTGTAAATTGCTGCGCAAACTGTTGGCGCTATATAAATCCTGTATTATCATAATAATAATGGTCTGGGTGTACAATCTGGGAAATATAGGCTTGGAGCTTTAAAACCATGTTCAAAAGGGCGATGGGTTAAAAATTGGCACATTGGGTGTGATCCTTGTCAAGCTTGGGAATAACGGAAATGTGAACCCGCAGGGCATCTGGAGGTAAAGAATGATTCTTGGTAATGGAATTACTATTCTGTAATAGGCAAGCGTTAGGCCATCAGGGCCTGGTGCCTTCCCTGTTTGGGTGGAGGATAAGACAGAGTAAAATTCCTCTTCAGTAAGAGGGCTCTTTGTATAGATGCAAGTGGAATAAAGTTTGAATTTATTTGGAAGATCATCGTGCGCTGGTTCTACAGCTGGATCCTAGCGAGCAACGGCCAGCATTACAAAGTATGCAGCTGTTTCAGACGTTAACCTGTGTTTGATGAATAATCCTCTGCTGGTAAATTTGTGGGCCTTCCAAAGCATTGGAGGAGGCATCCCATCAGTATTGTTAGTCTGAAAGGACAGAGTGTGTGCCCGGGAAATGTCTTTCCACATCCTCAAGCAAGGCTTTACTAAGACACCAGGAAGCCGCCTTTTGGTATTACAGTAGAAAATCCAAAGAATGATGAACAGTAGTGTGGTCTGAAAAAATAATCGGATCAATTGAAGATGATACCATTCTAGAAATGTCTGTATGTTGGATGAAAAAATTATCTAGGTGCAAGTACATCTGGTGTGGCACATAGAGTGTGTAGTCCTTACTTATTGGATGGCAGAAGCATCATACACCTATATTATTTGAGATAAGAAGAGGTGGGAAGTGTTCCATGAGATATCAACAAGAGGGTCATATGCAAAGTTAAAAATCACCACCCACCATTAATAGTATCAACTACTTCAGACCTTTGAGAAGGGTCAGTTGGTCAGTACTTTGAAAGTATACGTTTACCAACATCACCAGAGTCTTGCCAAGAAGGAAGCGACCAGATGGGTTATGTACTGCCATGGAATTGAGCGTACAATCAGAACACTAACCCTCTTAGCCTTAGAGATCAGAGATGGGCAATGGTAGGCAGTCAGAAATTGCCTATTGGATAATTTAGGAATCTTATATTTCTTAATGTGTTTTTCGTGAAGGAAAACCACCTGGCTTTGGAATTTGACCAGGTCATACTATAAGTGAGAGCGTTTTTCAGGCGTAGCAAGTCCCTTAATGTTGAAAAAAGTCAATTTGATCAGAGTCATGGGGAAGACTCCTGTCCCAGGGTTACCATCCAACACCAACGCAAGCCAAGCAGAAAGAAGAAAAACGAGAGAGGGCAAAGATAGAGGGATAGGACACGAAAAAGAGGTTAATGGTAAAGCAAATGTAACAAGAGGATGGGGAATTCTCATTTTGTTGCTTCTGTGAACGCAGGTGAACTGGTGACCTGTTCAGACCGTTCTCCCTCAGCGTTATGGGGGTGATCCGAATCAAAGTTGTGGCTTTCTTAACCAAGTGGGCATTTATTTAGGTTGCCAATTAACCTAATTAGTTGCAAAATGTTCTTCCAGCTCTTCCTTGTTAGTACCACTTACTTTATCAGCTTTTTTGTTACCCTGTCCCAACTTTTTTGAGACATGTTGCTGCCAAAATTACCTTATTTTTTTCTTAAAGTGGTACATTTTCTCAGTTTAAACATTTGATATGTTTTCTATTTTGTGTTGTGCATAAAATATGGGTTTATCAGATTTGCATATCATTGCATTCAGCTTTTATGTAGATTTTACACAGCATCCCATCTTTTTTGGTATTGGGGTATATGGAGTGGGAGATGAAGTGGACCTCACCGTTTCCTATTTTTAAAAAAAAGGTAGGTCAAAACAGGCAATTCAGACGTAAAATATAACCTCACACCATGAAGTGCTACAGTTATCAAAACACGTGGGCAGGGAGCAGATATACAGTAGAGCACAACTCTATAAAACAAACTATAGCAATGAGGCTCAAACCCAATCAAAGTATCTTAGTGGCCTGGGGTAACCAGTGCACCCAGACGTGGCCTGCCTTGATCCCTAGGAGTAAATACATGAATAAAAGATGATGTAGTTTAGTCCGGACCATCCGGGAGCCTGTGCACCAACCAGAGCCACTACAATAAAGCATCACATATCTCCCTGTTACGATAAACATAGCGGTAACCTGAAAATAATAAAATAGAGATTTAGACATGAAATAACATTAAACAGCCTGAGCAGTAATGTAGAATACAGGGAGGGTAGTTTAGTAGGGTGGATTGACTATCAACCCCGTAAGCTGTCCCACAGTATTGAGCGATTGGCGATGACCTTTGTGCAGATTCCAAGCTACTCTGAACAGTTTGAAAGTGAAAGTAGAATGGACAAACTGAGGGTCCAGCTGAGCTTTCTCTCATCAACATACAATGCTTCTAAGTTTTTAACACCTTTTTAGGATCGACAGTATTCAGATCTAGTTTACAACTGATAATGAAACCCACCAGCACAGTATAGACAGGGTTTATTAGAGTAAACATAACTTCCCACAGACCCCTCCTTAAAGTAGTATTAAAGGCTTGGTGTTTTTTTTACCTTAACACATTCTCTGCATTATGGCAAAAAGCACCCAGTACTTTTCTAAAACCCTCATCTCCCCAACACCTACCTGTGGTCACTTGCTATAGATAAAATCTCCAGGGTTGGGGGGTGGTGCTGAACTGTCATTAAACACTGAGAACCCGGCAGAGCCGCTGTGATATCATGGCGGCTCCAGATATGTTGTCTCAGGAGGACGATTGAGCATAGAGGAACACAACATTATTTTGAGGTCATTAGTCAGAACAGTGCTTTCAATCTGAGACCACAGCTTATCAGGTCTGCAGGACCACCAGTGCTTAGTTTGGTCTAAAAGATTAGCTTTGTAATAGAGGGCTACCTCCGGGGCTCCCATACCGGCATAATGCTTAGACTAAATTTAGAAATTCTGTGAGATTTACCATTCCATATAAAATTGTCTAATAGACGTTGCAATTTTTTCAAATACATTGGCAATATAGGAAGGGGTAGGGCTCTAAAAAGGTATAAAATATGAGGTAGAACGTACATTTTGATGAGATTAATTCTACCTGCCCATGAGACAGTAGATTTAGGGAGGTCCGAGCAAATTGTTGTTACCTTGGTCAAGAGTGTTGTATAGTTGAGCTTGAAGATATTAGAGCTAGGGGACGTCAGATTGACCCCCAAATATCTCAGAGGGGGCCCAGGAGAAAGGGGATATAGCAGTTATAGCGGTTTTTAGCATTGGTGGAACATTAATGGCTAACATGTGGGATTTCGAATGGTTTACCTTATAAAGGGACAGATTGCTAAAGCGAGTAAGGATCTCCTGAACTGCCGGTAAGGAATGCAAAGGGTCCGTGAGGTGGATTAACACATCGTCTGCATATAAGCCAATCTTGTGATGATGTTGACCAACCGTAATACCTTTCACCTCTGGGCATGTTCGAATAGATGCTGCTAAAGGCTCCATCACTAGGGCGAAGATTAATGGCAATAACGGGCAGCCTTGTCGTGTGCCATTAGTGATGCAAAATGGGGAGGAGAGCAACCTTGACGTGCGAACCCTTGCATTGGGTTGAGTATATAGGGCTGTAATTGCAGAACCTATAAAGCCCGTGAGGCCAAATTTATCTAGGACAGCCCTCAAATAACCCCAATGTACTCTATCGAAGACCTTCTCCGCATCTAACGAAAGAAGCAGAGCAGGCCTCCCAGATCGCTCTGCATGTTGCACCAAGTCAAGGAATCTCCCCGTCCCCACAGGAGCCTGTCTGCCGTACACAAACCCCACCTGATCCGGGTGAATCAGATCAGGGAGAATGTGCAGGAGACGATTAGCTATGAGTTTTGCATATATCTTTACATCCGTATTGAGCAAAGAGATAGGGCGGAAATTTGCAGGGTCATCTGTTGGCTTATTCTGCTTAGGAATAGTAATGATAGTAGCCTCAAGAGATTCACCAGGTAAGGATCCCACTGTCGCAGCCTCGTTGGCGACAACACATAATTGCGAAGCTAATACTGTCGAGAATGCCTTATAGTATTCTGCTCCATACCCATCAGGGCCTGGAGTTTTATTTAAGGGTAGATTTTTAATAGCAGTAATGACTTCAGAGTCAGAAAACGGGATCTGAAGGCTCTTTAGCAATTCTGCTGGGACCGAAGGGAGTGATAGGGAGTCTAGAAAACATTGTATCTCCATGTTAGACGGTGTAGGGGAAGATGGGGAGTCCTTTAGGTTGTACAAGAAAGAGTAGTACTCACTGAAACGATTAGCAATTTCAAGCGGATTATAAAGTCTATTCCCAGTACTATCTAGAATGTTAGGAATTTTCGCGCTTGCTTTGCGACTTTTAAATTGTTTGGCTATGGATGCTCCAGGTTTGTTACCTTGGGAGTAATACTTCAGATTGAGCCGTTTAATCATGAAATCGTATTGAGACATCAGAAGGAGGCTAAGTTCATGTCTAAGAATAATCATTATGCCCCATGACTTGAGGATACGAACACAATCCGGTGGAGAGAGGATTGGTATCACCTTGTTTTGATGGGAAACCAGAAGTTTTGTCGGGAAGCCCCATCTATACAAGATCTGACTATCACGTAGAGCTTTGGTAACAATGGCAAATTCTTTGCGTTGTTGAGCTGAGGCAGCCGAGATATCAGCATAGAGTGAAATATGGGAGTAGGGTTCCGGAAGCGCTGGGGATTGCTTAGAGGCCAGCATAAGTTTATCTTTGGTGTGAAAGAAATGGATGCAAGCAATTACATCTCTTGGAACAGATGCTGGCAAATGGTTAGGCTTGTGCAGTCTGTGCGCTCTGTCAATCATCAATTCAGAGCTTGAGCAGTTAGGCAGTAGCGCATGAAGAAGTTGATGAAGATATTCTGGGAGTTCCCTAGGTCCCACTGCTTCAGTTCTTGAATTTAATATTGTTGCGCCTAGATCTGTCTTCTAAATCGGTGACTTTTGCTTGCAATTTCTGAATGAGGGTACTCTGATCGGCATGGGCATCCACCAGATCATTATAGGCGGCCGCATAATCATTTCAGTGCGGTCTGTGCGTGTTCCCAAGTCTGATATTTGCGACTGGAGTACCACAATAGAAGATTTAAGGTCCTGCTGTAATTCAGAGCGCAGTGACAGCAACATATATTTCATACAGCCTTCAGACACTGGGTTATCTGTGACAGGCACATCCTGCAATAAAGTTGTATTAGAACTGACAGTTGCATTAGCAGGCACTGAGGCTAAGGATTTTTTTTTACTAAAAGTTTCTTTGGTCTGTGGTGAGCCGAGGGGGGAGCTGGCAGGTCTTTTAGACTGATCTGTAGAGTTGAGAGCTCCCTGACTACCTCCCGCCTCCATCTCTGACTCATAGCTGTCAGATGTGTCAGGAGGGGCTGAGGTAATTACTGCGCCGGCGCCATTTTGTCTGTATCGCGGCTCCGGCCGCGGATAGTAATCTGTCAATTTCCTCGGTCCCTTCTGTTTCTTACCTCCCATCTCGTCCAAGCGGATAGAGCGTCCGTGGTTAGCTGCTAACCAGGGGACGCTGATCTGTCTCTGCATGCAAGTGGCCAGAGCCAACCAATCACGTTTTAAAGATTTATTATTGAGTCTGATTTTAAAGTGACCAATTATCCATTGTGATAATATATATCTGGATGGTTGTTTATCCAGTTTGGGGTCACATTGTTTACAATCATTATAGTTTGTTTGTGGCACATCTTGATTATTTTTCACTATTGATTATTTTTCACTATTATGTTTCACTAATAATTAAGATTATTGGGTATCTTATAGATTTGTTATTATTTAGGTTTAATAGGGTATCTAGCGCCGCATAATCATCATTTATACTCACACCTGCCTGCTGCCATTCCTGAGCATGCTCTTCACTGGTGGTTCCCCCGATCCCGCAGCTGAATCAACTTTAGGAGATGGCCCTGGCGCTTGCTGGACTTTCTTGGGTGCCCTGAAGCCTTCTTCACAACAATTGAACCTCTCTCCTTGAAGTTATTGATGATCCGATAAATGGTTGATTTAGGTGCAATCTTAGTAGCAGCAATATCCTTGCCTGTGAATCACTTTTTGTGCAAATCAATGATGACTGCACATGTTTCCTTGCAGGTAACCATGGTTAACAGAGGAAGAACAATGATTTCAAGTACCACCTTCATTTTAAAGCTTCAGTCTGTTATTCGAACTCAATCAGCATGACAGAGTGGTCTCCAGCCTTGTCCTCGTCAACACTGACACCCGTGTTACCGCGAGAATCACTGACATGATGTCAGCTGGTCCTTTTGTGGCAGGGCTGAAATGCAGTTGAAATGTTTTTTGGGGGATTAAGTTCATTTTCATGGCAAAGAGGGACTTTGCAATTAATCTGATCACTCTTCATAACGTTCTGGAGTATATGCAAATTGCCATCATACAAACTGAAGCAGCAGACTTTGTGTAAATTAATAAATGTGTCATTCTCAAAACTTTTGGGCACAACTGTACATTTTAAAACAAAATAAATACATGTGTTGGTATATTTAGCTCAATTTAAAAACAAATCAGAAACTAGTTTTTTTTTGTTTTTTTTACGTTTTTACTCCAAGCAAATGTAAAAAATCTCACTGGTTTCTAAGCTACTATGCTGATTTTTCACTTCATAGGCTGCAGCATCCTCATGTATATAATTGTTATCATATCCTCATGAATGAATACATTGAATAATGAATACATTATAAATGATGAACCTAGTGTCAACAAACAGCCTGGATTCGTGGTATCTTGCGGCCACTCCAGACTGGGAGAAGATCTACTTGCCCAGAACACAGACAGCAATAAAATTTGACAGATGATGAAGTCCCGTGGCCACTTAATCAATATGGAGAATTCTAAGTCACTGTTTAGTGAATAGTGATAATGTATAGCAGACTTTGCTGAGCCTGTTAACCGCACATTACTATAAATTTGTCTTGCCTGTTCATAGTTTTTATGGTTTCTTAAGACTTCAATACTTTCCAAACTTGATGGAATTCAGTCTTCAGTGTATCTATACATGATGCAGTCAAACCAATATAACGATACAATAATTAGGTACAATATTAGATAACAGACAAAAACATCTGTCAGAACAAAGGGCTGTTGGCTGCGTCAGATTTATATATCCAGTAGCTTGTAGTTACCCTTATGATTGGTAAAAATGATCAAAGACCGCCGATTGTATTTACCCCAATATCTTTTAGGTAATAGTGTATGGCGCTGCCTGCCACTTCCCACAGTCTTGGAGTTATTCCACTGATTAAGAGGGGGTCATCTCAGTGGAATAACCTACATTGCCCATCTGTTATGGAGGTGGGGGAATTAAAGGTCCTATTTCATAGGGAAAGGTTGGAGGCTGAGCAACAAAGGGACCTCAGATCAGAATCCTTCTTCAGTAGATGGAAGGATTTTCTCAATAAGATGTTTAATTTTGGAGAGATTGCTCAAAAAATGAGACCTTTCGAGCATACTGTCTGGTACCTTACTGCACAGCTTTCCAATACTTATAGAATCCAGGACAACACATTGGATAACAAGTTGGATGGATAAGCAGAAATGAGACCAGGCACAGAACATAATTTAAAAAAAAAAATGTTTTCTACGTGTGGGGGCGACCAGCGCATAGTGGTAAATAGGGGTAGGGGTTAAATGTAAGTTGGTTCTGTACCAGTTGTGTCTTGTAACTTGTTTTTTATTGTATCTACTAAAATACTAAAAATTCAATAAAATATGTGGAGAAAAAAAAAAGAGGGGGTCATCTAATTGCTGTGGGATTTTTAGGGGAAAAACTTCAGATTTACTACAATTTATCTCTATTGCCTATGAATATTCCTGCTCAGTCTCATATGTACACATGCATATCATGCATATGTACACACTGCCTGCTTTGTAACCTGTCCTTGTGAGATCAATTTAGCTTAACTTGTTTTGGTAAGTTGTGATTTACTAAATAGGTTAGTCTGTTCATTTCAATTTATGTTGGGAAATTAAATGTAACCACCTCGTACTGCTCATCCAGAGAGAAGATAACAATCCTAATTTTTATATTTTGCCTTTCCTTGTACAGATTTAAGAAGAATTACTGCTGGGTTCTTGGGCATGGCTGCAGCAGTACTCTTGTGTGGATGCATAGTGGCTGCAGTCAGCTTCTTCTGGGAAGAGAGTCTTACACAACATGTGGCTGGACTGCTTTTTCTAATGACAGGTACTTCCTCCT
The DNA here is from genome assembly GCF_000935625.1 of Nanorana parkeri. Lineage (NCBI taxonomy): Eukaryota > Metazoa > Chordata > Amphibia > Anura > Dicroglossidae > Nanorana > Nanorana parkeri. The sequence continues at coordinate 192,219 of NW_017308051.1, forward strand.
AAAGTTTTTGCACTAATAAAGCAATTATCATAAATACAACCTGCTTCTCATGTGTTTAATAAAGCTCAACTCAAAGCAGCATGTAAAGCACTCAAACCACACATCCTATCAGGGGCTGACTGGCAACTTTTAGCCCGGGGGGCAAGTACAACCCAGAGGCCCATGGTGCAGCAACTTAGCCCCCCTCCCACTCTGCCTCTTCCCCAGCCCCTGTCTGCCACTTTTGCCATCCATGTAACAGTAGTGTGAATGGTCGGGAGATGTGAGGACTCCTAGTAAGTCCATGAAAGGGATATATAGGAATACAAAATCCCAGCAATAGATACAAATAAATCCCAGCAATAGTACATTATACATACAGTGTATAATGTATTGCTGGGATTTGTTGTCCTCTGTATAATATACCGCGCAATGTACCATCAGCTATAGAGGAATACAAATCCCAGCAATACATTGTAGAGCACCATGTGGGGGGATCCTATACATGCAATGGAAGTGTGTTAGAAGTAAGAAATTCTGCTCAATTTTCCTTTAACCCTTTCACTGCCAATGCGTTTTTTGAACATGTTACAATCCACATTTTAGACCTGAAAATTACTTAAAACCCACACAAAACATATATATTCTGAAAGCAAGCACCCTGTACAATAAAATGGTGTCAGAAACACGGTGCCACACTGAGGGGAAACACAGGGGCCAGACTGAGGGGAGATACAGAGGCCAGACTGAGGGGGCACACAGGGGCCAGACTGATGGGGGACACAGGGGCCAGACTGAGGGGGGGGGACAGGGGCCAT
>NW_017308051.1:193240-231084 GCF_000935625.1 Nanorana parkeri
GGGGAGACACAGGGGCCAGACGGAGGGGAGACACAGGGGCCAGACGGAGGGGAGACACAGGGGGCAGAGGGAGGGACGGAGGGGAGACACAGGGGCCAGACTGAGGGGGAGACACAGGGGCCAGACTGAGGGGGAGACACAGTGGCCAGACTGAGGGGGAGACACAGGGGCAAGAACTTTCTCTCTCAGGTCCGCTCTTCTGCCGGAGCAATAGTTACATAGTTACATAGTATTTGAGGTTGAATAAAGACATTAGTCCATCAAGTCCAACCTATTAGGATCTCATTCTAGGAGTACCCGTACCCCTGTATATTACGGTCCCTTAAGAAATCGTCCAAAAGTTTCTTGAACAATTCCACATTATTTGCTGAAATCACCGCCTGTGGCAGTGAGTTCCAGACCCTAACTGATCTTACTGTGAAGAACCCCTTTCGCCCCTTGTGCTGGAATTTTTTTTCCACCAATTTTAGGTGATGGCCTCTAGTTTTTGTAAAGGAGTTAATTTTAAACAGTTTATCGCTAATGTTGCTACCACCATTAAACATTTTGTACATGGAAATCATATCCCCCCTTAATCTCCTCACCTCTAATGTGAACATGTTTAAATTTAGTAGCCTCGTCTCGTAGCTCTGGTCCTCCATACCCCTAATTAGTTTGGTTGCCCTTCGCTGGACTTTTTCCAACTCAAGGACATCTTTTCTTAGTACTGGTGACCAGAACTGGACCGCGTACTCCAGATGAGGTCGAACCAATGATCTATAAAGTGGCGAAATTATAGACTTGTCCCTGCAATACATCCCCTTTTTAATACAGGACAAGACCCTGCTAGCTTTGTTTACAGCAGCCTGGCACTGCAAACTACCTTTCAGTTTGTGGTCTACAATGACCCCCAAATCCTTCTCCATTTCTGACTTCCCCAGAGGGAATGCCCAATAGGCATTCTGTTATTGGCTATTTAAATTGCAATAGCCATTAACAGAATGGTTATTGCTCTGCCCACTGCCTTCTGTCAAACAGCAGAGGAGCGAACCTGAAAGAAAACTCTCTCTCTCTTTTTGGGACTGACAGAAGGCAGGGGTGGACCAATAGCCAGCTTGCTAGTGGCTATTGCACTTTAAAATAGCCAATAGCAGAATGGCTGCCTCCCACTCTCCCAGATCTTTCAGGTCCGCTCCTCTGCTTTTTGACAGAAGGCAGTGGGTGGAGCAATAGCCATTCTGTTATTGGCTATTGCAATTTAAAATAGCCAATAACAGAATGGCTTTTGCTATAGCAGAGGAGCGGACCTGAGAGATAAAGTTCTCTTTCAGGTCTACTCCTCTGTGACTGCCATCAGGGAGTCGGAAAGGTTTTTTTGTTTTTTTTTTCAATTGTCTGCCGATGCTGGAATGACTTTGTGGGACTTTTTAAAAAAATGTTTAAATAAAGTAATTGTTAGACATGTGCGATTCGTTTCGTTCCGAATCAAAATTAGGAGATTCGGATGTATCCGAATTCTGAATTACAGCTAAAACTAATGCAGACGAATCCGAATTTCCGATTTCCCGAAATTTGTTAGCCGTAGTCTGGACGAACTTTCGTTGCAGCAAAGTGACATTAGAATTTTTTTTTACAGTCTGCAGAAGATAAAAAAAAGACAAGGTGGGGTGGCGGCATCTGGGTGCCCCCTTATTTAAACGGGTACCCCAATGCAAATAAGCTCCCTTGCCCGCAGACCCCCACAACCACCAGGTTAGGGTTGTGGGGAAGGGGCCCTTGTCCCCATAGGCATGGGGACACCCTTCTAATGCCGAGGGCAGTGGCCTGGTAAGGCGCTGGGGGGGTGCTCGGGTCAAGGGTCTGGTAGGAATGTTAGGGGGGACCCCACAGGTTTTTCCCCCCATTTTTTGGGGCTGGGGTTCCCCCTTAGAATTCCTACCATCCTTACAGGCCTAAAGGGTCTGGTATGGATTTTGGGGGGAACCTCACACACTTTTTTTTTGTTTTAACTTGGGGGGGGTGTCCCTCCTAACATTCCTGCCAGACCTAAAGGGTCTGGTATGAATTGGGGGGCAACCTCACGCTTTTTTTTCCAACTTCTGCAGGCTAAAAAAAAAAAAAAGTTTTTTTCCCCCTCAAATGTCACTTTGCTGCCACAAAAGAAACGAAATTTCGACCGGACTACCGCTAGGGATTTTAGTCCAAATACTAATCCCAAAAACTAATTCAATTTCGGATCCGAATCCGAAAAACTAAATAATGCAAAATCCGAATCAAAACGAAACTAAACTAAACAATTTTGTTGCTGGTGCACATGTCTAGTAATTGTCAAGAATTCACACTTTGTTTTTTGTTCAATTGAAGGAATTTTTTATAAGGTGTTGTGTGTTTTCATTTTTTTTTACTTTTCTGTATTTTAATTTTTTTAACTAACATATATCTCTGATTTGTTTTAGGAATATTTTGCACAATTTCTTTGTGTACTTATGCAGCAAGTGTCTCTTATGATCTGAATCGCTTGCCAAAATTTATTTATGGGCTTCCAATTGATGTGGAACATGGATACAGCTGGTCTTTGTTTTGTGCCTGGTGTAGTTTGGGCTTAATAGTGGCAGCTGGATGCCTCTGCACTGCCTATCCATTTATCAGAAGGACCAAGATTTTGCATCTAAAGTTTGCCAGAGACTCTTGTGTATGACAGAGACAAGTTATGACCCTCTTGCCAGTTTCAAGACATCCTGTGCACTGCACAACTGATGAAACCTGAGCTGCACAGACTGAACGAAAATTTGTTTGAATTATGTTTGAAGCACAAATACAGTAAGCTTAAAAGATTTAAGGAAAATAAAGCTTCCTGCTATGTACAAATAAATAGTTAATGATCCAGTGGCCTTCCATTACTCCACTGATGGCTCTGCCCTTGAGTCCCTTTGCCTGCCTGTGCGCTTCTGGAAACTACCCACTGGAATGTAACATGGTTGGATTATAAACTAAAATTGGTACATTTTTTTTAAGAGCAAAGTAAAACAAAATGTCCTCAAAAACAATTAACACAGCCTTCCAAAGCATGGAAATACTGTGAAATCAAGTGCTTTAAGACTCCATTATTTATGCAACATGTTTATGTGCATCAGATCTGTCAACGTATGAACTTTTCCTAGTTCAAAAACAACTTTCAACTACAGTACTGCTTCTATTTTTCCTCTTACTTTTGCTTGTCACCATTTTACAGAAAATAAAAAAATAATATATGTTTGGGAAACGGACCTTCAGGAGTTACAGGGGTATATTGTTAATCTCATGCTTGATAAACAGATCTTCAGGAGTTACAGTGATATGTTGTTAATCTCATGCTTGATAAGTTATACATTCAAGCTTTTCCAAAGCCATTTGAGCCCCTGTTCAATTGTTATATCCATTTTGCATCTTCTCACCTGATGTGATTTCTTAAAATGTGCAATTCCTGCTGTGCCATAGAAAACTGTGTTATAAAATACAGTGAAACTAATCAACGTTTTTGTGTACATTACCTATTAACCATGTTGTTATTTTCTTCTTCTAAGTTGTTTATCTTTATCTTTTGATTTTTATTGCAGCAATAATCCCACTGGATGTTTCTTTATAATGCTCTTATCAGTAGTATAATGGACACATATTGAGATGTTACCTATCAAAATATTAGTGCTTGCAATATAATATAATTAGAGTGATCATTGGATAAGCCAACACCCTCACTATAAAAGGGGGTTTAGAGCAGCTATACTGTAAATGCATTGACACTGCTGTAGGAAGAGGATAGGGAGAGATAAACTGCTAACTGTGAGAGAAATTTAGGGGCAGTTAGAAAACTGTGATTTTTTTTTTTAATACAGCAGTGGTTGCCCCCACCCCATGTTGACAGTTCTTCATTTAAACCAAAAGTCCTTGTTAGGACTACTATCAGTGTCAACAACTGATTGCTAGCTCATTGGGTATTTACCCCTTTTTAGGCTTGTTTCAATAGGGTCCTATAACACGTGACAAACGCAGAAAAGTAGTGCATGTAGCAAAATCTGCGACATACAGTACATTCTGTGTTTTTTCTTCTGGGTTTACCAAACGTGGAGGAGGAACAAGCGTACTCCCTACCACATTTGGGGTGCCATTAACTAATATTGGCAACACAAGGTCGCTTCGTGTTTGTGCACATTTTTTTGCGTGTTCCCACAAGGCCTAGGTGTGAACCGGGTGGCAGGATTCTTATTCTTCTGGGCTCTTTTCTGTAGCTTTAGTATATGGTTGATTTGATTTTTTTAAAGTGGAATCTTGATTCAGGGTGTGTATCTGGGGGTCTTTTGGAGGCATTTTGTTTTTTATTTTATGTTGATAGAGCCTTTTTGCAAGTTTAGGCGCTCGAGGTGCAGAAATTAACTTGTAGCTAATCATCTGTTTTTAATATAGATATTCTTTATTGTCGAAGAACAAAGTTCCTCAAATTTTTTACTTTCATAAAACAGAAAAACAGCAAGTACAGAACAAGACAGTGTGGCTTACAATATAAGAAGTAATAAAGAAAGTGATCTGCAATCCAGTTGCAACAAGTGTAGTTGGTATAAACTTCCAGCACCTCGCCCTTTCATGGCAGAGCCCACCTCTGAGAGCAACCTGGCCTGGCCTGACCAGCATACCTGTGATCTCTCCCAACATACAGTCTCCTAGTTGCTACAGCAGCAGTCCAGCCCACAACAAGCTCGCTTCCTGGAAAAAACTCCATCTTAGAGGTTGGGGGAAGGATCAGCCAACACACAGGGAGCCTGTTTAAATCTTTACCTAAAACTTCTTTGCACATACAATATAATACCTGCTTCTGTCATCCCAATTGCTTTTGACAGCACGTCTATTATTCAAACACACAGAATAGTTACCAACGATAGTAGAGAGGAGGTTAGTCGAGGTGTAGCCCAGAGCCACTGGAGAAGTATTGTCCAGAGTCCTGCATCCTAAAAGCATGTGAGTAGTTCCATAAGGTTAGTGCTGCTCCTGCCCTCCTTTGCTTCCCCCCTAGGGGGAAGATGAACAGATATCCACAGCAACTACATGGTGGCAGGCCTGGTCCTGTGCTTTCCCATGGACCAGCCTTCTGCTTCTTAATAATTACTCTGCTGCTGCTGACTCTGAACTTGACTGGGTGGCCCCCACCCAAAAACTATATAAATGACTCAGCCCTGGACCATAGAGCTTCCTCAGGGCAGAGCTAACTTCAACTATACAGTGACTCCCTCAGTCACTACTGTACCTATGGGCACATTTAGTGGCAATAATAATAATGGACACACTGCAATCCTCAATCCTGCCCACTACCCTACAGTCGTAAAAAAAAAAAACATATTACCCATTGGTGCAGTGTTAATTTACACCAGAGGTGTCCTACTTGGCTACCTGTGCAGTGACTTCATCACTGGTACTATGCAAATGCTGTCAAGTAGTCAGTCCACACAAAAATGCCAACGTGTTTTCCAGGACTAAGTGCCACCCCTGTCATGCAAGGGTCCTAAAACAGTCCTGTACAGGCACCTTCATATAAAATATAAAAGTATTTGGACTGCACTCTGCAGCTGGCTCACCCCACCCACCATAGGCAAGCCACGGTTCCAGCCAAAACTTTTTTATTTGTTTTGGACACAGTCTTTTTAAGATGGCTACAAGAAGGCTGAATCAACTGTTGGTTTCTTGTATCTCCAGGTGACTCTCTGCATAAACTGCAGCTTAGGCCTGCTTTGACAAGAATGTTGCTTGTCCCATTATGTTTTGTGCAATTTAAAATAATGGAAGACTTCAACAGATTTTGGGTCTAATAAAGTATGGCTCGACAGTTGTAGAGGAATATGAAGTGTCGCACAGCACATATGGTTACGGCGCATTGCAGTTCACATAAAATATTAAGTTGCAGTGCCTATAGTTTATTAGGTGTAGAAACCATGATCTTGACTGCCCTGCACCATCATACTCTTGGCATAATATTGTACAACTCCATTGCACCAAACTAATTTTCTGAAAACACATTTATTTGATGCAGATTGGGCAATTTTTGTGCAAGATGTCTCACTTTGGCACATTTGGTGCACTAGTTGCATCTTCCTATTCAAAACCTTCAACTTGAACAATTATTTAAGCAGTCCACTAATTAGTGTTTTATGCACCAGATTCAAGCAAAGGGGTAACCTATCCTGTTGACTTAAAACTAAAATAATAATGGTTCTTAAAATTGCTGCTTAAGTTGTGACTTTACACAAAGGGCAAATAATGCACACCCTGCCCCCACTTGCCACTGCTTAATTGCATATAAACTAGGGATGCACTGATACTAGTATTGGTATAGGTGCCAATGCAGAGTATTTGGGCGAGTACCCATACTCGCCCAAATGCTCCAATGCTTAGCCCAATACTTCCGGTATCAGGAAGCCGGGCAGTAACTCATTACACGCTGCCCGGCTTCCTGATTGGCCGGAAGCTTGCTCCATGCTCCCTCATCACTTGTGTTGAGGGAGCATGGAGCCAGCTTCCCGGCCAATCAGGAAGCCAGGCAGCATGTAATGACTCGCTGCCCGCTTCATGCTTCCTCGTCACCTAGTGAAGAGAAGCATAGGGACGGCTTCCCTGCTAATCAGGAAGCTGGGTGGCGAGTCATTACATGCTGCCTGGCTTCATTAATATAACTTCCGGTATCGGTATTTGGTGCAAGTGCCGGGAAAAAAAATATCGGTTCTCGTACTCAAAACCGAAAAACCGGTATCGTTGCATCCCTAATAAAAACCCAAGAAAAAATGCAATATATTGGAGCATACCTGTCCTTAGAATTAAACAACGTTTACAGCCTTTCTATCCATTATTTTTATCTGGTGTTCCTACCAGTAACAAACTAAGAGGTCTATTTATACATGTTTTCACACAAGGTTCAAACAACTTTCACACAAGGTTCACACATGAATTGGGTAACTGTAAGAATCAGAGGAAGCTATGTACAGCACTCTTGTGCCCACTCCCTTCAGCCTTGATTTGCCTACATTGCACACAAAAAATCACTGAGTATGTAACAATGTATGTAAAAAAAACAGAAAGCTTTAATTAATTTTTTTTTAGGGAAGGCAACATATAAGTAAATATACTGTATAATGTATGCCTCCATTTTTGTTTACTTGGTACTTTTTTGGAGCCTAACTCCAGACATTTTGGTCTTGTTTTTTAGTTGTGGAAAGAGTTAAAATGTTTGTCAGGGTTCAATTTCTGTACTTGACACCAGTGAGGAGATTTTTCCCTCAATTCCTCTTCCTGTAAAGCTTATCACTGGGACCGGAAGGTATAGATCAGGGGTAGTGAATTAAAATTCAAGGTGGTCCAGTGAGCAAAATTTTCATGGAGGTCTGACTCGCTGTCTGGACAGAACATTCACTCGGTCGGTTTCTGGACCTACGGTCTGCCATTTTTGGCTGCATTCACACCAGCAGCTGCACTACAACGCACAGCTGCTGCTGTGTTCCCAGACACAGTGCGAATGCATCAATCCTAATGCATCGCACTTTAAAAAATGTTTTCGTTAGAACTGTATTGAAATATCACAAGTGAGGTTTCATTAAGTTCTATATGCAAGGGCAGTGTAATGCGGTCGTACCACATTGTGGCTGGCTTCACTGAAAAAAAGTGCAGCATCCATCAGAGTGCTTCTTACATCGGTTCTCCCCATCAAATTGCCCCCTTACATCAGTTGTCCCCATCAGAGTGCTCCCTTATTTTTGTATTTATTATAAAAGAGCACTCAGATGGCAGCAGCTAATGTAAGGGTGCACTCTAGGGGGACAACTAATACATAATTGTCCCCATCAGAGTGCTCGTTTAAAATGCTGCCGTCACATGTAGGGCTTGAGGAGCAGGCAGGCAGTTCTGGGAGTGGATGACAGGCAAGGATGAGAGGAGGAAAGAGGCAATGCTGAGAGGATGAGAGAGAGCGCGAGGAGAGGATGACAGGCAGGGATGGGAGGAGGAAAAGGCATGGATTGGAGGAGCTAAGAGGCAGGGCAGACTTCAGGCTGCAAGGGATACTCTTCTATCTGCCCTTAATGCTGAGCGTGGAATAAAGGTAATGTCCTAGCAGCCAATGACTGAGGAGCAACGGGGACCTGCGCTGGGTTATCCGCAATCGCGGTGCGGATAGAACCGCTGATCGGTCCAGATCCGGACCACGGTCTGCCATTTAGGGACCCCTGGTATAGATAGTAATAAAGCCACTGTCAGATTTTAACCCTTGCTAACTTCATTAAAAAAAAATGTCTTCCTGTCTCCTTGCTGAACATCACTTTCTGCTCTAACGTGAAATTGCCCCAAAGGGACACAGACAGCAATGAAAACCTATATACGGCAATATCTATACAGCAATATCAAAAGTATTCTGTGATGGATGGTCATTTGATCAGGTAAGAAGAAGGAGAAGCCCTAATTCTTCATTGCATAATTTACGACGTTTTTTTAGGAAACCCCTTTCAAAGCATCCAACCAATGCTAAAGTGGTTAAACCACCTGAAACCAGGTCATGCCAATGCCGACAGATTTACTTGTGGACTAACTGGTTTTCATCACAGCTACCGTACATTCAAGATTAAACAACTGTTCACTGGCTGCTGTATTTTCCTGGTACACATTCATCCCATTGTAAATAGAGTGAATGCGACTGTGAAATGCAGGGCAAATGTTGTTCAAATCCAGTTGGGAAAAAGTCAGTAAAGAATTCACTAGACACATTTCCCAGTGAATCCTTCATAACCAGACCCCTATGCATTTTAAAACAAGTTTATTGATAACAAATGGTAATTAACAACATTGCCAGTTCCTCTATGAGGGCCCAGTCACACAATATCCAGTGCAACCTGGCAACATAGTATCTCCCAACTCCATATACGAGTGAGTGAATGAAATTTATTAAATACTGTATATAGTTTAAAATTACACTAATCTCAGTTAGTTATTCAAGTACCTTAACTATTAACAAAAATGTAGCGTATTTTTGTATTACTCAGCTGTAGATCTTTAAATCCTCTCTGAATTCTTTCAGATACTGTCCTTCCTTCTGGAGAATAGCTACTTTTGTTCTCCATGGTCTGTGTGTGTCTTGTAAAGTACTGGAGAATCCTACCGCACTCCTTACTGGTGGGTGCTTAAGTGACTGCGGATGGCGCCACTTTAGATTAAAGTAGTAAAATATATCACCAGCATACCGTTGTCAAATCTTCAGAAAGTGATAATTTTATCGATACACACATCTTGTCAATAGCTTTTGACAAGATGTGTGTATCAATAAAATGATTACTTTCTGAATTAAACAGAAATTCCATCTATTTTTCATGGGTGTTGTTGCACCAGTATGTTTGTTTTTCGATCTTCTATTACATTGAAGTCTTACTATCTTTAGCTATCATTTTATTTTGTGTTGTGGCAGTCATGTTTTCTGTATGCCAAGAAAAACAAAAAAATGTGTGGGGTCCCCTATAAGATCCCTTACCAGACCCTTGTTCCGAGCAGCAGCCTGGCAGAGCAGCAAAGGAGGGGGGACGAGCGTGCGCTAACAGTGCCTAACACTCGTCAACCTAACCCCCCATCTAAGCTATAGCACTAAGCTAACCTTATATTTTGCTATTGCAAAATTGTCTGCTTGGACTGTGTGTGTTCTCATACCCTGCATGCTCTATACACATGTGCATTGTGACTATGAATTTGTGTGTACTGATGGCATGTGTTCTGTGTGTGCTCTAACTGCATGCGTTCTGACTGTGAGTGCTCTTGCTACATGTGCTTTCTCTTCATAGTCTGGGACTGTCTGTTTGCTCTTTCTGCGTGCACATGCAACAACACAGTAAGCAAATCTGCCACATGTGTGAATCAATAGTTTACAAACAAGAAAAATGACAGGGCAGAAATAGTAAAAGTTCATCCTATTCACTAAGCTAAGTGAAAATTACTGTGCAAAGTGAAGATTTCTTTGCAAAATTAGCATATTATTTGCCTTTAGTAAAACAATACTAGTGTGTGTTGGACAGTCCTGAAGCATATAGGGAAGGAAAACAGTTTTTGCAGGGACATCTGATTGCTCTTGGTGACTGATGAAAAGTGCGATATTTACAGTGTGTCACAGGCACACTCTCTGTGTGTTGGAAAGCCCTGTAGCATATAGGGATAAAAAACAAAGCCTGTGCAGGGAGCGATAGTTGCTTATGGCAATTGCTATATTTACACTGCATCACAGAAACACTTCTATTCACAAAAGGGTGAAGAGTTTGGAGAAGGCAGGAGAAGTAAGTGAATGATCTACGACAACATAGCTGTACAGAGACTGATGTGAATAATTGACTAAGTCAATTAAAATCGATGATGGAAAATGTTGCTAACGTTTTCCATCATCGATTAGTCGGCTTTCGATTAGTTGCCCCTGTTCGCGGCTCCAAACGTGCTGCACGCTTCACGCCACATGCCGCACCTCCTCCCCGCCTCTCCCAGCTCTGAGCTCTCTCCCGCCGCTGCCCGCTAAGACGCTGCCCACCAAGATGATCACATCTTTGCAGGGAGACTGCAGTGTGGGGGAACGGCAGCTGCCGACAATCCCAAGATCTCGGAAGAAAGTAAAATTGCTTGAAGAATGTGCAGGTAAGACTACCTGCAACCCGCACCTCCCCCCCCCCCCCCCCGCCCACATGCTGTATAAATGTATTGCTGGGATTTGTTGTATTCCTCTATAGCTAATGGTGTATTGCGCTGTATATGTACCATCAGCTATAGAGGATATATTCCTCTCTAGCTGGTGGTATATTCTGCATTGCGCTGTATAATGTATTATTGCTGGGATTTGTAGTCCTCTATAGCCAGTGCCATTCTGCATTGATTGCTGTATAATTTTACATTTCACTATATTGCAAACCACACTTTTGTTTTTGTTTTTTGCTTCCACCGCTCCAAGCTTGACGTGATTGGCTCAGTGTTCTCATAGTGTGTGATTACATAGTTACATAGTATTTGAGGTTGAATAAAGACATTAGTCCATCAAGTCCAACCTATTAGGATCTCATTCTAGGAGTACCCGTAATTGTGGGGGGACATTAGAATTCTAATTGGTCTGAGAACCCCAAAAACTTTTTAGGAAACCCCTTGTCTCCTCAATGTGGTGGAATTCACACTGTTAGACAGGATAAAACAATACTAACAAATAAATATATATTGTACTTGTGTTGCCACTCTCCATTCTGCCCTAACATTGACTAGTCGCTGACGGCCACAATTCGCACGTTCAGACCCAGATTTTCGGCTGACAGTCCAGTCTTTAAACACTTTAACAACAGCTGCTCTTGAACATTTAACGAATTCTGCTGTTTTGCAACCTGTGCGGCAGGCCAGAAGAAACCAGCAAGGTGAGGGAAAAAACTCCAACCTATTCTTAGTATAACCGGCTTGAGCAGTGAGGGCCGAAAAAAGAATGGTGGCCTTGGGAGGCTGGCTTTAATTTATAGTATAACTGGTCCTGTGATTGGGCTGGGGGCGGAGCCATACCCGTTGTATGCTGGTTTATCAAGTTTGGTATCACTAAAAAGCTAATTCTATGACACATAATAATCTATTGTTTATCAGGTGGTAATATGTGAGTATATTAAAATATGGCTATTGTTATGAAATGGACAGTTTGGGAGAGGCCAGTGAAGAGATCATAGAATGCTTTAGCCTCCTGCTTCACCTCCCTGAGCCTTCCAGGTTGGGTGAGGAGCTGGCTAAGTGACATCCCCTAGAGGGCCAACAAAATCTGCTGCACATGGCAGCTGGGAATCTCTTGTTTACCATCAAAAAGAGGCTCCCGTGTACCATCAAGAAGAAGCTATCTGCAACAACAAGAACAAAACCTTTCCTAAGCCTTACCTCAAGAGAACCAACCCAGATCCATCGTCTGTGTCATTGACTTAACTACTGGAACACATAGGACCCAGGACTTTTCTAAGTACTTTCATTGTTATCCCTTTTGTTTATGTGGTTTTATTTGTCTCTCTTTTTGTAACATCTTTTTTCTGTGTACTGTATTTTTCTGCACCTTTGCTTTTATTAAAAATAATCTTTTAAAATCAATAAGCTTATCTCTACCTTCTAAATAAGAACTCAAGTGAGTTCTGTGAAGATCGCTACCATATTGTAAAACCTGTAATATTTCTGTCTGAAGAAACAGTGGGCTGTAACACACCAGGCCCACCTGGTCCGGGGGTGTGTGGATCTCAGCCTTGGATAAGGTGAGGATGTATGGCCGAGATCCTTTGCGGGTCAGTGTTAGCTGTTTGATCAAGGAAATAGGTTATTCAGTTAAATGGGTTATTAGGTAACTGATGTAGTTCAATTAGATAGCAGCTATGTAGATATCATTCAATGGAATATCCGCTAATTGATGTAGCACAATAGGAAACTGGCAATTGATACAGTTCAACAGAGTAATTGCTGATTGATATAGCACAACAGGAACTGGCAATTGATACAGTTTTCAGAAGAGTAATTGCTGATTGCTATAGCACAATAGGAAACTGGCAATTGATTAACTACTTGCAGTTTTAGTAGGTTGTGATCCTACAGTGTCCTCCAGTGGTGGTTTGAGGAATATCCGGCTGATTCCATCCTTCAGAAGTGGTGAGGGGAGATTTGTAGGAGTCCGTGAGAGCGAGGCACTGAGAGACAGTAGTCAGTGGGTGAGGAGAGAGCATTAGTCCGGCCCAACAGAGTGGAGGCTCAAGCTTGCTGATGGAGGATCTTGCCTGGCGTCAACGAACGCCAGGCAAGTGAACCCGTCGGTCTAAGTAGAGGAAAGGGGAGGATCCGCGTGACGTCGATTCCAGTGACGTCGCGGTACCTCCGACGGAACTGCGGGAGGCGCCGTGTGCGAAGGACGGGTGAGTCCGTTACATGGGCATGGAGTCACTACAATAGCTTGCTTTTTTTCATGAAATAAATGCACTCTGATGTTGATTTTTTTAAATTAAAAGCTGTCTGGTCTTGGTCCTCCTCAAACGCAGCCTAGTGAAAGTGCTTTCATACTGTGCATGTAGTCACTACAGTGTTTTGGTGCTTTTTTAAATTAAATAAAGAAATATACATTACATTCAAAGTCAGTGATATTATAGTCAATTTTTTTAAGTTATGAATGCTGATGAAATAACGTAAAATGGATGCTATTCTTTGATGTTTCAAAGTTTTAGTTTCATGCAGAATCAGCTTGTCCCCTGAGCACTGGCTCTGATATCCTGCTTTAGAGTGGCTAATCTCCCTTGCAGAGTCATATGGAGCCATCCTTGTATGTGCTAGCAAGCTACATGTGTTTCCACAGACACAGCAGGGCCACCCGACCCCCCCCCTTTTCTCCCCTCCCCTCTCCTCCCCTTGCCTTCTCCATTCTCCAAGCTAGTAGAGTTTGCAGACTGTGCTGACCCTTGTGATCTTGTACTGGCCAGGAAGTTCAGGAAATCCGTTTAGAGATTTGGAGCCAGCTGTTCAGAAACATGATGACTGTACTTTACTGTTGATTTTTGAATAAAAGCTGGCTGTTGTGTGTCCTGTTCAAAATCTTACGTAAAAGTGTTTAAATACTTTGCACATAGTAGATGCCATATTTGTTTTATAATTTTTTTGCATTAAGCAGTATGGGTCCTGTTCAATATGTAGCCTAGTGAAAGCACTTAAATATTGTTTACAGAGTCACTACAATATTTTTGTGTTTAGAGTAAAAAATACACTTGAATGTAGATTTTTATACATCAAAAGCAGACCAGTATTGGTCTTCTTCAAAATGTGGCCTAGCAAATGTGCCTATATACTTTGCACATAGTCACTATAATATTTTAATGGTTTTTATAGTAAAATAAATACACTCTAATATTATTATTTTTTATGTTAAATGCTGACTGGCATTGATCCTTTTCAAAATGTGACTTAATAAATGTGCTAAAATTCTGTGCATATACAATTTTTATGTCTTTTTTTCTCTGAAACAAATGCACTCTTATGCTGATTTTTTTGAATAGACATTGGCTGATGTAAGTCAGGTTTAAAATATGGCCTAGTAAAAGTGCTTAAATACTGTGCACACTACAAACATTGGTTGTCTTTTTTCAGTAAAATAAAACACTTGAATTTTGATTTCTTGATTAAGAAAACTGCCTGGTGTCTTGCTCTTGAACTGTGACCTACTAAAGCTACTTACATAGTAAGTATTGAGTTTCTGTTTTTTCTGTTAAATTAAACACTCTAACTTTGAATTATTAAATATAAACCTGCCTGTTTTCTTCCTCTTAAATTGTGATGCTGACTGGCATTGATCCTTTTCAAAATGTGACTTAATAAATGTGCTAAAATGCTGTGCATATACAATTTTGATGTCTTTTTTTCTCTGAAACAAATACACTCTTATGTTGATCTTTTTGAATAGACATTGGCTGATGTAGGTCAGGTTCAAAATATGGCCTAGTAAAAGTGCTTAAATACTGTGCACACTACAAACATTGGTTGTCTTTTTTCAGTAAAATAAAACACTTGAATTTTGATTTCTTGATTAAGAAAACTGCCTGGTGTCTTGCTCTTGAACTGTGACCTACTAAAGCTACTTATACAGTAAGTATTGAGTTTCTGATTTTTTCTGTTAAATGAAACACTCTAACTTTGAATTATTAAATATAAACCTGCCTGGTTTCTTCCTCTTAAATTGTGATCTTATAAAAAAGCTTACAGGCTGTGGAGCTACTTCGTATAATATTTGTGACTGTTGCCTCTGAAATAATACACTGTATTTTTTATTTATAATTTGTAATGTATTTTTTATAGAATTTTTATTTTCTAAATAAAACATAATGACATGTACATGGGAACCTCTACTAAGTCTATGGCAAAATCGTCCTGCACATCTATAAATCTGAGTCATTAACAGCTTCATACCTGGATCTTCAGACTGATTTTGAAATGCTACACTGCCCACAGATAAACTGGTTTACTTCCATTTACCTGTCAAAAGAGCATCTGTGAGCAGGGCAGCCTTCAGAAATTTTGGGGCCCTTACACGGCTTTAAGCTGCCCCCCCCCCCCCCACTGCCGCCACACAATGACCCCCCCCCAGTCACATCAGTCTCTGTACAGAGGAGCTTACACTTTTATTTACCCCCCACAGTCACATCAGTCTCTGTACAAAGGAGCTTATACTCTAATGTTCCCCCACATTTACATTACCCGCTGGACTCAGGGCTTCGTGACCCACTGGACTCAGGGCTTCGTGACCCGCTGGACTCAGGGCTTCGTGACCCGCTGGACTCAGGGCTTCGTGACCCGCTGGACTCACGGA
The DNA here is from genome assembly GCF_000935625.1 of Nanorana parkeri. Classification (NCBI taxonomy): domain Eukaryota; kingdom Metazoa; phylum Chordata; class Amphibia; order Anura; family Dicroglossidae; genus Nanorana; species Nanorana parkeri. Next base: position 208,590 of record NW_017308051.1, read on the forward strand.
TAAGTGAGGTGCTGGATACTAGAAATGTGCACGGGCAAAACATTTGCTTAGTTTCATTTTGTTTTGATACGGATTTTGCGTTATTTTGTTTTGGGATTCGGACGAAATTCGTTAGCTGTAGTCTGTACGAATGTTCATTTCCGTTTCATGTTCGTATAGTTTGTTTCATTTCTTTTTTTTTCAAATGTCACTTTGCTGCAGACTACCGCTAACGAATTTCGTCCGAAAAACAAATTTTCCGAAACGAATCACACATGTCTACTGGACGCAGGGCTTAGGCTTAGGGTTAGTTCACACCATAAGCAGTGTGTTCCGGGCTGAGTGACCTGCTGGACGCAGGGCTGGGTGACCCACTGGACTTAGGGCTTAGTAACCCGATGGACGCAGGGCTTAGTGACGCGTTGGACGCAGGGCTTAGTGACCCGATGGACTCTGGGATTAGTGACGTGCTAGACTCTGGGATTAGTGACGCGCTGGACGCAGGGCTTAGTGACCCGATGGACTCTGAGATTAGTGACCCGATGGATGCAGGGCTTAGTGACCTGCTGGATGCAGGGCTTAGGGATGCGCTGGACGCAGGACCCACCGACGCGCTGGACACAGGACCCACCTGAGAGTGACCCTGCATGGTGACTATGGTGGGCTCTGAAGGGGTCTCAGGTGGGCTGGTCAGGGCTGCATACCCCTCCCTCCCAGCTCCTCTTACCTGCACACCAGGCCTCCTCTCCCGCCAGACTGACCGGAATAGGGCGATTAGGATCTTTATCTCTATCACCCGAATCACTATTTTGCTGGAGAGGATACAGTGGTGAGATGTTTGTCCTTTTAAATAGATATTACTCTATTAAAGTCCTTACGTTTAGCTGGTGTGTTATCATACCTTGATGATGAAGCAGGCAAGTTGGGTTCACTGAAGCTGAAATAATTTCTCATCCGGGCTCGATCACTGACGAGCCTGCAAAAATATGAGAATGGAGGAAAAGATACGTTATAGTCTCTTTTGTATTTTGAGCCCTGTTGCGCCCATTTCTCTTGCAGGCCGTATGGCAGTTTAGACACCACTGGATTAAAGGAGAACTATGAGGTGAGTGCTTTTTACTCACCTCATAGTTCTAGCGGACCTGTGACAATGAAACTGTCACAGGTCGGCTCAGCAGATCGGGAGGTGAGCGAACACATACCGGCGTTCGCTCACCTCTCGATCCTGTCACGGCTCTCTGGATTCCCCTCTCCCCGCTCCGATCTGCCAGCGCTGACTGGCGGAACGGATGGGGGAGGGGACGCATACAGCTGGCTCTGCCTCTAGATAGGCAGAGCCAGCTGTCAGTCACGCAGCTGGGCGGATCCCGGCACAATAACCGGGGTCCGCTTCAGCTGCGGCGTCTCAGTATACCGCGAGCGGCAGCTCGCGGTATACTGAGCCTAGGGTGACGGGAGGACGCTATAGTCTCTTTTGTATTTTAAACCCTGTTGCGCCCATTTCTCTTAAAGGCCATATGGCAGTTTAGACATGAGCGGTGTCCAGGAAGCTTAGTCCAGGTAGACGTGGGTCTGTCTTTGCCAACTCTAGCTCCATGAAGAGATCACTTAGTTCTTGAAGTTTGCGATGATCTTTGTTACCTATTTTTTGAAAGTTTTGCAGTCTTTAGAGCGTTTTCTATGGCTTCAGAGCTGCCATAGGTTTGTTCAAGTCTTGCCCATGCAGCAGCAAGACCTGCATCTGGGTAATCACCATGTACTGCTTTCGGTCTTATAACACGATCTGCAGATTCTGGTCCCAGCCACCTTATGAACAAATCAAGTTGAATGCCGCAGGGTTAAACAGACATCAGGATACAGCAGATGAATGAATAGATGGTATTTGATGGTCGGAGATAATAATGTTTCCAAGCATGCCATGCAGGTTAACCTGTGGTCATGTTACTGTCAGCCATGACACTAGAAACAACTAGTCTCATAAAGAAAGGGGAAATACATCATAGATGGGAGGGATTACGTACAAGTGCAATAACCAGAATGACCACAAAATGTCAGTATATGAATAAGCCATACAATATCAATGAGCAAATGGCTTCAGGAAAATAAACGAAATAAATTCTAATTTTACATTAATGTGAATATTAACTATGACTGTTGTAACAAGGACATTCCACTGTAGTCCAGGTAAATCAAGTAAAATGCAGTTTACTAAAGGACAAAACACAAAATAGCTTGCAGCAGCAACATCAGAGAGTCCTTTATATGGCTCAGTAGCTTTCCTCATGAGCCCTCGCTCTGCTCTCTCAGCAGTGTGTCCCAGCGGTCCTAGGGTCACCGACCTTCCTGACCTCTCCCAGCCTTCCCTGGCTGTTCCTTATGTCCCACACGCACCTGAGTCTGCTGTGGCTTTGTGCTTCCTGCACCCACACAACTCCAACACTCCCCTCTGAACTCTGGTCCAGACTCCTAATAAGGCTGCTTTCAGCCACCTGATCCAGCTATACTGGTCATTGGTAACACCTGGCCCCAGGACTGGAGATCTCATCCCACCCAGAGCTCTAAGAGATCTCCAGAGCGCCAAATCCCAGCTACAATTAGGAAAACCTGGAAGGACCTTTAAAGCCAGGCGCTTCCTTATAACATTGTTAAAAGGTATGGTGGATCACAGCTGCGGTTCCAACTGTTGTTTAGTAAACAAATAAATCTGCGCTTCTGGAAAAATAAAATTTAGTAATAAATTAAATGAATTAAATTAATAAAGTAAGAATAAATGTGAATAATTATACCCCAAGCTGCTCTGAAAAAAGGTGGAACCTAGTATGATCAAAAGAAACAAAGCGCTAAAGGTAGCTGTATGAGCAAAAGAATAAGCTATAATTGATTAGGGGGCCAAGGCTTACTTCCGCGTTCCAGCTTGGAACGCACAGTAGCTTCCGTCATGGCTGAGGAGGCCTGCGGCGGTCTCCCCGGCCGATGTGTTCCAGCCTGGAACGCAGTCGGGGGGAGCCGCGAACCCGAGGGACATTACAGTACCCCCTCCTTAAGGGAAGCCCTCCGGGGTTCCAAGAAGGTGACGGCTTGGACGGATACCTGTTATGAAACCTTCTCTTCAGAAGGGGAACATGTACGTCTTGATCACTCTCCCAAGAGCCCTCCTGAGGACCATAACCCTTCCAGCGGATGAGGTATTGCAAGGTCCTACCACGTCTTCTGGAGTCGAGAACCTCGTCGACCTCGTACTCGATCTCCCCCTGTACCTCCACGGGGGGTGCAGGTTGAGGAGCCCTGGTAGGGAAAGGGTCAGCCCTGAATGGTTTAAGTAACGAAACGTGCAATGACGGGTGGTCTCCTTGGATGAGGGGAGTTTTCTGAGGGGAATGAAATGAGCCATCTTAGTAAGGACGTCTACCGTTACCATGATGGTGTTGTGACCCTTGGAGTTAGGCAGCTCCAATGGGTATTAACGGAAGAGGGTAGCGATTTTTCACTGTGACTTTGTTGAGAGCTCTATAGTCGATAATGGGTCTAAGTGAGCCGTCCTTGTTCTTCACGAAGCACATTCCCGCACTGGCTGGTGAGGTGGAAGGTCTGATGAACCCCTTCTTAAGGTTGTCTTCCAGGTAGCTTTTGAGGTGGAGTAGTTCGGTTTCGGAGAGAGGGTATATCCTGCCAGTGGGGATAGGGCTTCCTGGGATCAGGTCTATAGGGCAGTCATACGGCCTATGTGGAGGTAGGGACTCCGCCAACCGCACACTGAAGACCTCAGCGAAGTCCTTGTACTGAGGTGGGGCATCATTGTCGGTGACGGATAGCAGAGGTGTTACAGGATAACAAGTCACCGTGCAATAATCAGACCGTAGTTGGAGAGTCTGTTCCCCCCATCTTTTAGCGCCTCTGAAAGCCCGAGACGAAACTGATTGCACAGACTAACGTCAGTCCATTCAGTCTCCCTGGACCACCTGGTGAACTCAGCGACGTAGTCTTCTACTGGTCTCCTTCCTTGTTTCAGTGACCTAATGGTGGTCTCGGCGGTCTCGGCGGTCAGCTGTTTTGTGGAGTCTTCATATAACCGTGACATGTTCTCCAGGAAAGCAGGGAAGGAGTTCAGTATCGTAGCCTCTTTCTCCACATAAGTATCTGCCCAGGCTCTGGGCTCGCCTCTAAGGTAAGAAATTAAGGTGAGAACTTTAACTCTATCAGTGGGGTAAGTCCTGGGTTGCAGTTCAAACAATAATTTGTTGGCGTTAATGAACTCCCTGAATCTGCGTCGGTCACCAGTGAAGACATCTGGAGGGCTGACCTTGGTTTCGGGCAGCTCCCTGGTGGGGGCCGGACTGGCAGGGATTTGGGAGCGTAGGGTCTGGTTTTCATGGCGGACGGCTTGCACAGTAAGCATCAGCGCTTCGACTTTCTGGGCGAGGGCCAATACGTAGGTGGTTAGTTCCGCTGGATCCATAATGTTTTAAGGTTCGATGATTCTGTCAGGGCCCGTCCTTGGAAAAGGTATGGTGGATCACAGCTGCGGTTCCAACTGTTGTTTAGTGCGGGTGTAAGGCTAAAATCCCAGGCGGCTCTCTCAATCACAAACGGAGAGTTTGGGATTTAGTCATCATGGACCGCTAACCAATAATCAAATAATAAAAGGCGAAGTAGTTCAAAGAATATTAATTCATATTCCCCAGTTTGGCAATCATATCTGGAATTGTGGTATAATCGGATAAGGCAGTCTCTATGTCAAATAATAGAAGCAATTCCCTTTAGACAGCATATGTGGAATTGTATTGCAGTGAAATGAGTTGATACCGTGAGTCTCCACTAGGGGGCAGCGTATATGAACCAACACAAGTGTAGAGTAGACCTTAGCAGATACTTGCGGTTTGGTTGTATAAGCGATCAGCTGCATTCAAGAGGAGTCCAGTGGAGGCTGGCTGCTGGGGATATGTTAGGATCCGTTTGGAAAGGTTCGAGGCAGGTTGGTGAGGTTCCTGGAGTGTTTGGGCAATGATCCCAATCATCGAACACCCCACAGCATTCCCGGCAGGTTTAAATAGCCCGCGGCCGTGACGTCACGCGGCCAAGGCTTACTTCCGCGTTCCAGCTTGGAACGAACAGTAGCTTCCGTCATGGGGGAGGAGGCCTGCGGCGGTCTCCCCGGCTGATGCGTTCCAGCCTGGAACGCAGTCGGGGGGAGCCGCGAACCCGAGGGACATTACAGGCCGCAATCAGAGTCCTACAGAAAAAAGGGAAGGATGTGTAGCCCTGTTTGGGGGGGTCCTTTGAGATGACCGTCTCAGGTCAACTACCGCTGCCAACCTGTGGGTAACTTGGAAACCCTGAGCCTCTGCTATGTGGGAGTAAAGGGGCTGTAATCAATTGTAATGGCAGTGCCTCCACCTAATTGGGCCTTGTGGTGTACAAGTGGGACCCCCAGATGGGATAACCTTGTCCTCAAGTGTAGTTACTCACATATGTCCTCTTGCAGTAGTAAGCAGATCGAGAGTCCATGAATGCCTTTTAAACTTTTATTGCAGAACTTGAAATAATGGTGATAGATAGACATGCTGGAATACCCGAAAATGCTGGTAATATAGTAGAGTCACTTCTTGTAAGGCGTACAGATCCTAGTGGAAGGTCCATCTTCTCCCTCTTGATAGGCCAGAAGTGTCTCCACTCCCACAGAGGTTCCAGTGTATACTCTGCTTCAGGACAGACTGTAGCCTGGACCAGTGGAGGTTCCTGTGGTGACTCCAGTGTCCCCATGACCTCTGTTCCGTGGGGTTAGACCTTGAGGTCCTAGCCCTCAGGCCTGGGCAGCTGCCCAGCACCTGAGCACCAACCTCCCAACAGGGGAGTGGCAGGAACAAGTCAACTCTAGTTCTGAGCATGCTCATGGGTTCTGATATAGCCAATCCCTCCTACTATGATGTTCACTACACTGATTGGTCACCACAGAACCACAGTCACATGATACCACTCCAGCACAGTACTCTGTCACAGCAAAGCCTGGTGGATGAAGCACATAGATGACTTATGAGCACACCCTACTAGTGGAAAGTAATAACTAATTTGAAAACCCGAATAGCACTGCTTTATTACAGGGGGTGTTAGGGGGTAGACCCCTACAGATGTACTACTACCAGAATCTCATAGACCTATATCTCTGTTGAGAGCAGATGTCAAGATTATCGCAAATAGGCTATCAAATATAATTCAAACGATAATAAATTCCGATCAAAGTGGCTTTATGCCTAATAAATCGACGGCTGATAATATAAAGAGAGTTTATCTAAATATACAAGTGCACACAGAACAAATAGGGAATAGAGCCTTGCTATCCTTCGATATTGCAAAAGCTTTTGATATCGTACAGTGGGATTATTTGTGGGCAATATCTACAGCGGTTGGATTTGGCCCTCGATTTATCTCGGCTGTTCGGCTTTTGTATGCTAGTCCATCTGCACGTATTCAAATGAATAAAGCGCTGTCTTCAGCTTTTAGGCTGACGAGGGGAACTAGGCAGGGATGTCCTCTATCGCCACTCCTATTTGCGCTAGCAAAAGAGCCATTAGCTAATTTAATAAAAAGCTCAAACAAGGTAGTGGGATTTAAATGCGGGGAGGAGGAAGATAAGATAATACTATATGCTGACGACACAATTATCTTTTTGGCGGATACTTATTCCCTGATAGGCGTTATGTCTATACTTTTGAATTTTAGGAAGTATTGAGGGATGGAGGTAAATTGGAACAATTCAAGGCTTCTCCCGAAAGATCCAATGACGGGCCCACTTCCTATACAATTGCAATATGTACAAATTGTGGATTAATTTGTATATTTGGGAGTTCGGATTAGAGCAAATAGTGTAAACTATGTGGAAGACAATACAATACCTCTTTTGCAGAAATTTAAGAAACAATGTAATACATGGTGTCCCCTGTCCCCGTGGTTAGACTTAGTCTCATTAAAATGATTTGGATGCCTCAGCTCTCTTATATACACTACATAATTCTCCATTCTCAAAAAAAATTTAGGAGGATAAATGCAGTTTTTAGAGAGCTGATATGGAGAAAGAAACGATCGCGTATAAGACTGTTGATTCTACAGTATCCTGGAAAGGGGGTATGTCACTGCTTAACTTGTGGAGATTTTTTTCTAGCTGCACAACTGAAACACCTTGTGGCGTGGCAGCGAGTAGGGCAAAGTCTAGGGGTTTACTCTATTATTAAACATCTGTTTCAAGAAAAAGATCCCCTAAGAGCCTTGGAGACAACGCTATATTTGAAGGAATTTTCATCTTTGCCCAGTCAATTAAAGGGTGGTTGAATATCCCTAGATTTGCAATATATACCCCATTATGGGAAAATAGAGAAGTAAGCAAAGTGGTTACATTGCAAGGCTTTGAAGTATGGAAAAGAGCAGGGATCTTGACAATAGCACAAATTTACAATCAAGGCATAATGCGAACATTCCAATCTCTAAAAAAGGAATATCTGCTGCCGAATTCACAGTTTTACAAGTATCTACAGTTGAGACATACGCTTACAGTACATCCTGGTAGCCATAATGTTTGTATTGGTTCAAGATAAACTTTTTAATATAACTGTGGCAAAGGAGATGATTTCAAGAATGTACTCCGCTCTTCTCTCAGGGTTGTTGTGTAATTCACCCCTAAGGTGTAGAGAGGGGTGGGAAATTGATTTGGGTCCAATAGAAGACAATATATGGGTGCAGGTACTGAGATCAACTCAATTGGTCTTGCCGGCTGCCCCCCATATGTTGACACAACTGTATATTGTTAATAAGACATATTATTTCTGTTTAAAATAGGGCTAAGGGAAAATTCTAAGTGTCCAAAATCTGGTATGGAACCAGGGTCATTGATACACCTGTTGTGGAGATGCCTGAAAACTAAAATGTGATTGGCAAGAGATATTGGATGAAATGTACATAATCTATGGGATACGAATTATGAATAACCCCTTGACATGTATACTGGGCGTATGTGTAACCCTGAATATAGAATACTATAAGAAGCTGGCCATAACAAGAGCCCTCTTTGTGGCTTGTCGAATTATAGTATGTAAATGGATTGACAGTGACACCTACCATAGGGGAGTGGAGGAAAGAACAAGGGAAAGTGGTTATACATGAGAAAATAATGTCAAAGCACCGGGGCACCCTAGATAACCATTGGAAGATGTAAGAAAAATTGAATATATATATAACGCCAGTGAATCAACATAATATGGGAATTCTAATGTAATTAGATGAATATATATAAGGAAAGAGTGTGATCGACTGTATCTAATGTGCAAGTGGTTCTCCATTGATGCATAAGTATATGATTATACATCGAGCTGTCTTTCCTCCCTTCCTGACATTTTTTTTTTTTATTGTGGTTGGCATGTGTTGATTTTGTTTTAACTATTTGCTTTGATTGAGAATAATTGTCATATAAATGTTTGTATGTTTCTTTAAAAAATGGTGTAATAAAGAATATTAAATTTAAAAAAAATAATATCTATAGAAAAGCCTTTGAAAGCTGCAAACTCCTGGAATTTCACCCATACACTATTAAACGTTTATTCATACTGCTTTTCCTGGAATTAAGCAGGGTATTTATAACATTGCTGGATGAAGCAATGCACCTTGGGTTAACAAATTCCTTAATGCTGGCAGAGGAAGAGGAACTTTCACGGCCAGCTGACGGAGAAGAAGGTACCATGGCCGCCTGGGCCACGAAACCTCTAGTATCAAGATTCTGTCTTTGATGAGTCTCTTCAAGAGGCTGAGCTGCCAGCACTAGCTCCGTCCCTCTCTTGTGATGTCAGCAGCCCAACGCACATGCATTGTACGAATGGTGGAATGCATCCTAAGCACTTCACCCAACGGCATCCAGAAGAAAGCCACAGGGGAAGGAAGTAGTCACTAGGCAACAGTGGAACGCTGTCATGGTCCCACCCTGACTTAATTGGTTTGCAGCATTCTGGCTTGGCTACCATTTCACCCACCTGTGATTCCTCCTTTGTCTGAGCGGACTGTTTAATGTTGCTCACTACTTCCAGCAGGGATCCCACCCTCAAATAAGTAATTTCAGGGAGGTGCCCTTCTCATTTCAGGAAGGTGGACCCCCCTGAAATGATGGCAGATAGCAAAGAAGCGAATGCTTCCCTTGCTAACTGCTGTTTTTTTTGTATTCTGACAGCTACTGCCGTCAGAATAAAGAAAAACAAAAAAAAACACAGCATAGGAATGAATAGCTAGATTGCTATTTCAATTTGCAATAGCCAATAGCAAGCTGGCTATTGCACCCGCTCTCTGCTGCTGTCAGTCAGTAGTGGAGGACCTGATGGAGAACTTCAGGTCCACCTCTGCTGATTGACAGCAGCAGTGGGCGGGTGCAATAGCTAGTCTGCTATTGGCTATTGCAAATTAAAATAGACAATAGCAATCTAGCTATTCGGTCCTATGCCGTTTTTTGGGGGTTTTCTTCTGACTGAAGGCATCCGGCTGCTCCGATGTCAAGAAAAAAAAAACATAGAGCAGAGAAAGGTTTACTCTGCTAGATAAAGCAGGGTAAACCTGTCCAGGAGCTGCTATCTTATAGTGGGAGACTCCTGGAACATTCGGGATAGTTGTGATGTCTGTCCCAGGCTCCCTCTTATGGCCAAACAGGGAGCATCATCTGAGAGAGCCAGATGGGAGTTTCCTGTCTCTGAGTGATGATGTCCTCCCACTCAGTATTTAAACCACTGAGTCCAGTCTGACCTTGCCCTTGCGTGGTCATACCCTGCTTGTGCATTCCTGCTGCTCAGTGTATCCTGATTCCGTGTATGACCCGATCTTGGCTGACGTTCTCCTCTGGTTCCTGCTCCTGGCTTGTTCCTGACAAAGCTGATTTCTGGTTCCTGCTTTTGGCTTGTTCCTGACAACGCTGATTTCCGTGTTCCTGACCTGGTTTGTCGGACTACCTAGTCCGGCTCCTGACCTTGGCTTGTTCCTGTTTATGATGTTTGCTTGCTCCTGTGGACACATTTCTTAATAGAGTATTTTTAACTAGCACCTTATGCTTGTCTGGTTTTCAATGTGCTCTGATAAACGCCTAGGATGCACTTCAAACACACGCCAGCAACCACATTTTAGAAACTAAGGCATGCTTCCCCCAAACCTACTTCTGACCCGGGGAATGGCACAGCCACCCTCTCAGATGCTGGGCATTGCCCAGGCTAGGCATGCCCCAGTAACCAACAGCAAGTCTACTTTAGACTTGACTTACTGTGAGGACCGCACCCAAAAGAGACTAAATGCTAAATGGGATTTACCCCAGCCAGGTGCTGGGTAGGTATCAAATTTATTTTTTATGGTCCCATCAGATTAGAGGAGGGAGGGGCACATACGCATGTGTGTGCTGACATGGAGCTGTCAGGAAAAACTCCTATGTAGCAGCTTACATGAGAGCTTAAAGGAGAACTATGAGGTGAGTGCTTTTCACTCACCTCATAGTTCTAGCCGACCTGTGACAATGAGACTGTCACAGGTCGGCTTAGTAGATCGGGAGGTGAGCCAACACATACCGGCGTTCGCTCCCCTCTCGATCCGTGACGGCTCTCTGCCGTGACAGGGGAGGGGCTGGATTCCCCCCTCCCTGCTCCGATCCGCCAGCGCTTACTGGCGGAACGGATGGGGGAGGGGGCGGGTACAGCTGGCTCTGCCTCTAGAGAGGCAGAGCCAGTTGTCAGTCACGCAGCTGGGTGGATCCAGACATAATTGTCGGGATCCGCTTCAGCTGCGGCGTCTCAGTATACCGCGAGCAGCAGCGTCTCAGTATACCGCTAGCAACAGCTCGCGGTATACTGATCCTAGGGTGACGGACGCTTGTTTGTGTCCTCCCGTTACACTAAGGAGAACTATGGGGAAAAGCCTTAACCCCGTAGTTCTCCTTTAAGCAGAAAATAACCATCAGAATTTTGTAGTGTGAAATTTTATCTGTCATTTTGGGTAGAGTAGGAGAAGGTTATAAACCCTGTCAGTTTTTGTTTTCTTTTTGTTTCCCATTGGGGGAGATTTTCCTTCATTTCCTGTCCCGTAGCCACAACAGAAAGTGATAAATCCCTCCAAAATGAGGGTAATCCTCACCAGGGTCACCAGAACTAGTGTCTCCATTGGAATATTCTATTCCTTTTCTGGTAGCAACTCAGAATTTGGGATTTCACTTTCCCTCAATAACAGTCACCAGGACAAATAGAAAGAGTGAATCCACCTAATAGGGACGCAGACAACAAGAAAAACCTGACAGTTGCTCTAATCCTTCTCCATTCTATTCAAAATTAAACTAAATAGGAATCTCGTAGTGGTAACAGATATATTAATAATGTATGCATTATACATTAAAACAGTGAAAAAGCTGGCCATACATGGATTCTAGATGAACTGGCCGAAATTCGTTCCATTGGTTACCCTGACAGCCTCCCACCTGACATCATTCAATATGAAAATTGTTCACCGAACAGTGACTGAATCCAATTAACTGCAATAACTGTTCATATATGAACATGGCAGGTACCGGCTGTCAGAATACAAAAGCCATAGCAGGGGATTTGTCTGTTTAGTGTGGATGGAGGAATTTGTTAGCATACAGCGAGCTAAAAGTGACGCTAAACTCAGGAGTTAAATCTTAACTGTGGCACAATTTGCTGTCCGGGGAATTTTCTTACTATTTGCGCACACATGATAAAATATACATTTTTGGCTAGAAAACAGCTTCAACCCCCCCAAACGATGATATATGTTCTGAAAGCAGAGGCCTGTAGAATAAAAAAATGCTAGTTGCAATTTTTTATGTTGCACGGTTTTTGCGCAAATGTTTATCAAACCAGTATTTTTAGGGAAAAATAAACTGAATTAAAATGTAGTGCACAGAAACATAATATAATACCCAATTTTTGGGTAAAATAAAAAAAGACGGGGTCACGTCAGGTAAAAAGATACCAAACATGCCAAGCCTTAAAATTGCGTTCGCCCGTGAAGCTGCAAAAAAAGTCAATACCCCAAATTACCCATAGGAACACTTTAAATGCTTTTACTGCTCATCAGTTTAGTACTAACAGTGATTGATGGCCCTAGAATTATCTCTCTCACTCCGACGTTCGCGGCGATATGTAACATGTGTAGCACAATTGTCGGTTTTCGTACATAGGCGCACGACGCGTGTTTGCATGTGTATGTGCGTGCACGTGGAGGGCAAGGGACTTAAAATAAATTTGTTTGCATTTTTTTATTTTTCTTATATGTTACTTTAATTTTTATAATTTTTAAACACCTTTTTTTTTTACAATTTCCCTATTGCCATCACATAGGAAGCTAACAAGCTCCCTATGTAATAGCAGATAGGGTGTGACAGGTCCTCTTTATGGAGACATCTTTCAGACCCTTAATGTCACCTAGGGACCCCAAAAAAGCTGAGGAAGCAGAGATCTGCTTCCCCAGCTTCATCTCCTAAGAGCCGGAGACTGTAAGAGTGACACCAGAAGAAGTGATGTAATACACATCACGTCCGGGTCCAGTGATCGGAGGAGAGATGAATCTCTATCCAATCATTGCGTGTAGACCCCCTGAGCCGCGTGTGTTTGAAGCATGGGGATAGGGGTGCCCGGGAAAGCCAAAGGCGGCTGCGGCGCGCGCACGGGGGGTGGTTGTGGGGCATTGCACGGTACAAACAAACGATCCGGCGGCTGGTACAAGTGGATCACTTGTACATTGACAGCAATCGCCTGCTGTTAATAGCAGATCTTGTTTTAACCACTTATGCGGGCCGCCGTCTATAGACGTATTGCAGTCTGGAAGTGGTTAAAAATGCATTCAAGTACCCCCCTCCCCGCTCCAATCCACCAGCGCTGACTGGCGGAACGGATGGGGAGGGGGTAGGTACAGCTGGCTCTGCCTCTAGATAGGCAGAGCCAGCTTTCACTCACGCAGCTGGGCGGATCTCGACATCGATGTTGGGATCCGCTCCGGCTGCGGCGTCTCAGTATACCGCGAGCTGTAGCTCGCGGTATACTGAGCTTAGGGTGACGGGAGGACGCTAGTTTGTGTCCTCCTGTTACCCTAAGGAGAACTATGGGGAAAAGCCCTGACCCCATAGTTCTCCTTTAAATGCATTTTTTAAATTTAACTCCTGAGTTTAGTGCCACTTTAAGTTTTAAGACTATGGAGCTGTAGTCCAGTGGTAAGTTCTGTGAAACACGACACTGCCTAGCATGTTTGTTTTAAAGCCATTGCACAATAACCTTTTCATTGATTTGCTTTCCTGTAAAAGTTACAAAAATGTAGTCTCTCAGACAGCTTACGTTACGTCACGTCACGTCACGTGTTCAGGAAGTGAAAATGTTGAAATGTACTTTCAGTTATACACTCTATTGTAAAACAGCAGTTTACAGAGAGGAAGCAGGTCTAAACTACAGCAAAAATGGACGTTTTTGTCAACATTGGCATAGGTTTAAAATAGTTTGCCTTCTCCTGTGATAGAAACTTTGTAAGGTAAGAAGTTTTATTTGGTAGATTTCCATTTCTGATGTATATATCTGATTATAGTTATGTTGCCTGAGTCTCCCTCCCGCAGACGCCACTGTAAGTGTCCCTTCCAGCTTCTCCAGACTGCAGCTTCCTTCCGTGCGTTAACTCAGTTGAACCACTCTTTTTTAAAACAAAGCATTAAATGAGCTGAATAACAATGTATTAATGAGCTGCAGCAGGGTGCTGATGAATTGCAGTTCCCAGTCAGCATTAAATTGGTTAATTGGGAAATTGTGCAGTAACAGTATTTCCCTTTAGTAAATCTGTTAGTCATGTAATGATGAATGACAGAAAAAAATACAGTATCAGTACAAGCCGATGGGGACAGGGGCCTCTTCCCCACAACCCTGACGCGGTGGTTGTGGGGCTCAGCGCGCAAGGGGGCTTATTTGCATCGGGGTACCCCTTTAAATAATGATAACGCCCCCCCCCCATGTGAATGAGTAAGGGGTTCACTATTCACTAAAGTGTTAAATCAAATAGTTAGTAAAAAGTCCAGACTTTTGACAAAATCCTTTAATTGAAAAAAACTGTCAATTTTTGACTATTCCTTTAATAAAAAAATTTTAAAAAATGGCTCCATCGATGTAATTGAGAGGGGGAAGAAAGAGCCAGTGAGGATTTTCTTTATCTGAATGTTGTATATACTGTATAATCATGTGGTAAAAAAAAGTCCGTAATCCAAAGGGTTACTACCAGCACATGTAGTGCGGCACGGTAAAACTGCTTGTTTGATAATAAAAGCTTGCTAATTTAGATAAAATTCCGGGGGTTAATACTGGCAAAAACATGAGTATTTTAGTGGCATGCTTTAATAGTGACAGGCCAACAGGGGTTTAGTTATAGTAATATGGTCCTCCCAATGACTTGTCAATACGTAGGCAAAAAAAGGCAACCATGACAAAACATAGGCCTCAAATTGGTAATTGTGTACAATACACAGATAACAAACAGTCAGTTGTTACTAGACATGTGCAGCGGCTAAAAATTTGTTTTGTTTCGGATTTCGTTTATTTTGTTTTTGGAATTCGGATCCCATATGTGTTTTGTTTCGGGATTCGGATTCGTATTTGGATCTGATTCTGGATACATGTCCAATTCGGAATTTGGATTCAGTTTCGGAATTCGGATTCGGAAATTCGGATTGGGAATTCGGACGAATTCTCGAAAATTCAACTTGAGGTGGGGTAGCAGAATTGGCACATTTGTCATTTCTGGTTGCTGTGCTGTAGTCTTTACTATTAAAGGGACATTAAAATCCTTCTCTTAATTTGTTTTTATCCGTTTAAATGTTAACAGTGCACGCACAGGATTTGGACGAAATTCGTTCCAAATCCGAAATGTCGGATTCGTAATGTCGGATTCGGATGCTTTCGGATGATTTCGGATATGTTATATTTTGGAAATTCGGATGCTCCGAATCTACGAATTTTCGATTCGGAACGAAACGAATCGCACACGTCTAGTTGTTACAATATGTGGTCAGCAATTTTTCAGTCACTACAATAAGCAAGCAGCAAATGGCTATTCGTAACACTCTATGGGCAACAAATGGGTGATCCTGAAAATGTGGGTAACAAATGGGCAATAGTGAAAATGTGCACGCAACAAATGGGCAGAATATATGGACAACAACTAGGCACTGACAGTATACAGGCAAAAAACAGGCAATTGTTGACAATTTGCAGGTAATAAATTGTCAATCACGACAATATGGAGACAGAGAACAGGCAACTTACCTAACAACAACCTAACAAAGTATTACTTTCTCAAACAACTCATCCCTTTTGTATCTACCAACTTTTGCATCACTTGCCCCTCCCTTTTAGATTGTAGGCGCTCAGGGGCAGGGGCCTCCTAACTATCGTGTCTCAAATTGTAACTGTACTGTCTGTCTTCCTTTACATTGTAAAGCCCTGTGCAAACTGTTAGTGCTATATATATCCTGTACAATAATAATACGCAGGCATAACACGGGCAATCATGATAATATGCGGACAACACATGGGCAATTATGACATTATGTGGCTAAAAATTCCTTCTCCCTCCCCCTTAATAAAATAAAATAAAATCCTTATCCAACCTCCATCCCAAACCACAAAAATCCCCCCTCCCCCAGAACCCTTCCCCAGCACCACACCTCCCCTCCCCACCATGTGAAATTTTTCTCTCCTCCAGCAAACTTCCCCCGTTAAAATCCTTCCTCACACAGCAACCCCCACTACCACCACCACCACAAGAAATCCCCCTCCCGGTTTAACAGAACACCTCACTCCCAGCCTACCTCTGTGTCATATGACAAGTCAGAAATGAAGAGAGACCTAGGAAAGCTTCCCTCAGTTATGCACCACTCTGCCCAGCACATTACCACTATGCTGAAGCACATGCAGAGCTGTGAGCAACGTGACCCATGGCTGTGCAGGAACACCAGATAGCAGTAAAATGCTGGCTACAAATGGACCAGAATCTGCCAGAATCTGCAGATAATCTAGGAGCTTGGCGGGGGGTGGGGGGGGGGGGGGGGGGGTGAATCTCAAAAGATTTGGGCAACATTATGGAATACCAGCAGAGGGAAGTGAAAACCCAGGTGCCTTCCAAACAAAATGTGTAAACTCTCATGTCTGGATAGTGCCAGGGGCCTTTAAAACACTCTTGCCATGTCTGTTTTAACCAAAGTGACTATTTTGACATAAGTATCCGAGCAAGGCACTTTGACTAAGGCAGAAACAAGAAAATATCTGCAAACTGTCTCCTAACAGACTGCAGGTGATCTTGTCTTTTCCCATCCAGCTGTTTTTCTACTCTGTTCTGCTACTGACTACCTGACAAAATCTCTACCTTGCCTTGATCCGAACACCCCTGTCTACAAAGGCTCGCTCTGATCCTCCCTGGACACCTGTTCCCCTCAGCACACACAGAATTAGGCCCTGTTCCCTACAACCTTGGCAAGCAGATGACACAAGAAATCTGAAAAAACAGCCACACTCTTAAGTGCTTAAGCCTTAAAATTAGGTCCCTGCAGGACCTTGCCTTGTATCCTGTGCCAGGGCTGCCAAACAGGCCTAATTCTTCACTCTCATTAACACCCTCTCATCCAGTTCTCATCAAGTAACTTCTACCTTTAACTCTCTACATTGTTCCACAGTGCCTCCACCCACTAACTCATTTACTGCCAAAAACATTGTCAATCAATTCAAACACAGGATAAATGCAGCTTGTCAGATCTCCTCTGTCCAGTTTTCTCTCCCAATTGTCATAGCATGTTTACCACCACATTCAAAATATTCCTCTTTTGACTCTGTCACTACAGAGGAGGTTGCTAAACATTTCTCTGACATGCACGTTACCTTCTGCCCCCTGGACCTCACTCCTTGCTCCAGTTTACTGCAGAACTACTAGAACACCTAGTCTGCAACTGTATGAGCTACTATCTCACTGATAACATTCGTCTCAACCCCTTGCAGTCTGGATTTACCCACAACATTCCACAGAAACTGCCCTCCTAAAACTCACCAATGACTTACTAACTGCTAAATCCAATGGCTGGTACTCAGTACACTTGCTAAAAGACTTTTCTGCTGCATTTAACACAGTTGAGCACCCGCACCTCCTCAATAAACTCCACTCCATTGGCTTCCATGACCTCTGCTTTTCCCTGGTTTTCCTCCTACCGATTTCGGCACTCCTTCAGTCTATCTCTCCAATCCTCAGCTCACCTCTTCAGTCTCCTTGCACATCACTAACTTACTAACTGACATATCAGTATAGATGTCACCACTTTTTATCTTTAAAAAATTGAGCTAATGATGTTTCTATAGGGGCCATCTCTCAATCTCCTCTGATAAACGAACCTGGAAGTGCTCAGGTTCAGAGCTGTAAAAGCCGGTAAAATGTGGCCAGGAGGCAGCTGACTGAGTATAGTCTGTACAAGATGGACTTGAATGCAGTGCAGAGAAAGCATTAGGGATCGAATAGAGCCCTAACATCTCCAAAAAGAGGATCTGTAACAAAAATGTACAATCACATAGGGGGCTTGCCAGCCTTCTTGTTAAATAAGTAAAATTAAGTCACAATAAAAAAATAAATGTTTATAAATCAGTTGAAAAAAGGGAAAAACAATGTAGAGTGTCCCTGACCCCACACACATAAAAAAAATGCCCTGCACACATATGTAAGCAATGATTAAACAGTACATATTAGTTATTAGGATACACACCGGAGAGAAATGACTAATTCTAGGGCCATTATTTATGGTTAACTCTAAAATGAAAATTTGAGTACAGTATTTTGTTACCATTTTGCGGCCACCTGCAGTTGTAAGTTAACCCTAAATAAGTGAGGTTGAATAAAGACAAAGGTCTTTCCAGTTCAACCTATGAGTGTATGCATGCATGTGTCTGTATATACAGTAAACTCTGTTAAACTGTATTCATATAAGCTGCAAAACAAATCCAGCACTCACTGTTATGCCGATACTCTGCGATCTTGTAGGAGACAGCCAGGGGGAACCTGTCACTGTAGGAATGTTGGCTGTGCTGTGTGTCTCCGCTCCGGTTCTCTGTTCTGTCTACTCAGAATGTAAATAATCTTTCCTCTGCACTGTTGCCGGGCTCCACTGTGGAATGAGATCTCTGAGAGCTGCTCTGTCCCCCTTTAGCCCGGCCACATAATTCTGTGCTGCTGGCTAATTCAGGGAGAGGATGTATACAGGAATGGGGGGAAGAATGGCACAGTACAGGAGGGAAGGTATTACAGCATCTGTATTACAGCTTACAGCACCTGTATTATTGGAAGTATGCAAGAGGCCTGAGAAAGGTGAGAGTCGTGCGGTGCTAATAAAGGAATTCAATATTGGTTCGTCAGCAGTCTATGACATTAAGTTAAGTGTGTCTATTTGTCTTATTTTTTTTTTTTTTTTTTTTTAATTACTGTATTTCAATATTAATATGAAGTCAAAACAGAGTTTATTTTATGGTATGGGGTATAGCATTAGTTAGGCCTATTTTTAATAGTGTCACGTACCTGGTAAGAGACCGGAAGGTGAGGAAGCTTCTCTTGCGACTCGTTTCCCTCTGCCCCTGGAGGTGAAGATAGGGAGCAGATGGACAGTGAGGAGCACGAGTGCCACTGATGGTAACCGACACCGTGCAGGAGACGTCCCAATGGCGTGTAGTCAACAAGCCGGAGGTCCACCAAGCAGATGGTAGGAAGCAGGAACAGGAGGCAGGAGGGAGGTCAGGGAAGCCAGAGGTCGGAGCCAGCCGGGCGGGAGAGTAGAAAAATCAGGAGGCAAAGGCAAAGTCCAGAAACAGGCCGAGGTCAGGGGTAGGCAGCAATCCAAATAGCAAAGTCCAAAACAATCTGGGTCAGGCAGGTCACAGGAATCAAACAGGAACAAGCACATAGGTACTCAAGCTGAAAAGACCATCAGCAAAGGAGCAGCTTTATCCACATAATAGCATCACTTCCTGTGTTTCCACGCACTTCCAGTTTGCCGCACAATATGTTACGCCACTGCGCACAATGGCACGTTTTCTGGCCACATGGAGATCTGGCTTGCGCGCATGCACAGCCGCCATTTTGTCCTTACAACTGGTAACTCTCAAGCAACCAGAAACTACATTTATCCGGAATCTACCAATCCCCGTGAATGCTAGATAACGGGGAGTTTACTGTATATGGCGCTAACACTTTCCATATCCTTGTATATGTATTGAACTAGAAGTTCCTTGAATTTATCAATGCTATCTGTGCCTGTGGAAGGGAATTCCACATTTTTAGTATGTGCACAGTGAAAAAAAACCTTTCCCTGTCTAAGATTAAACCCCCTCTCTTCTAAGCTCTTGTTGTACCCTTGTGCCCTTCATATAGTTCTCGGTGTAAATAACTTGTTCCGAATAATGTGGTCCCCATTGATGATTTTTAAGATTGCAATAAGGTCCCCTCTTAAGCGCCTCTTTTCTAAGGATAATACATTTAATTGCTGGAGGTGGTCATCAAAACTCAGGCCTGCTATCCCTTTAATTAATCTTGTAGCCCTTCTCTGAAGTCACTCAAGCTTGAGGACATCTTTCCTGAGGGTTGGTAACCACAAATGCACCACATACTCAAGATGAGGCCGAACCAGTGATTTATAAAGTGGAAGTATTATTCTTTTATACCTTGCTAAAATCCCTCTTTTAATGCAGGACAGTATCATGTTTGCTTTGCTGGACGCATTGTATACTATTGCCAAATCTGTGATCTATGAGAACCCCCAGGTCTTTTTCCTTGTCTGACTTCCCTAATGTAGCACCCCCCAAGTAGTTTGCGCACACGTTCTTTGCTCCAAAGTGCATAACTTTGCATTTTTCAATATTAAATTACATTTGCCATCTTGTAGCCCATGCCTCAATTTTATTTAGGTCTTGTTGAAGTGCATATACAGTATCTCCTGTTCGGAGTTTACTAGCCTACACAGTTTAGTATCTTCTGCAAAAACAGAGGTTTAACTTTTATGTTTATGAATTAAATGTTTGTGGGTTACTGTATCGAATGCTTTAGCAAAGTCCAGATACACCATGTCTACTGGTATTCCTGTCTAAATTAATACTGACTTACTCATAAATGTTAATAGATTGGTCTGACATGAGCAGTCCTTCATGAAGTCATGTTGGTTGCTACTTTTGATACCAGTTTTATTCGCAAATTCCTGCATGTAGTCCCTTATCATGCCTTCGAATATTTAGCACACTATTGATGTTAAGCTGACTGGTCTATAGTTACCCGGTGTATTTTGTTTCCCCTTTTTGTTTATTGGTACCACATTCACTTTGTGCCAATCATCGGGTACCATCCCTGTCATTAGAGTGTCCATCGGGCGGGGGAGGTCCGGCCTGGTTAACGGATTGTAGAAGAGATCTGGCGGCAGCTGAGCCGCCAGAATTGCTTCTACTGTAAAGTCAGCCACCGGCTCTACAAAACTGAACAGACTCCCAGTGGTTAAAAGCCGCTGGGAGTCTGTTCAACTCCTTCAAACTTCATGACGAGATTATCCCGTCATGAGTCGTGAAGGGGTTAAAGATCCAAGACAAGACTGGGTTTCAAGATCAAGGCAAGACAGGGATTCAGGATCAGGATACAGGCTTGTTTAGACAGAACAAAGCAAGACAAGAATGAAACTATCACAAGCCCAGAGCCCTGGGCTTGTGATGCTTAAATAGAGCACAACTAACTAACGCCCAGGCTGTGAGGGGCGTGTAGCCAGGCTGATGGAGCTGAGTGGCTGTAACAGGGATAGGAGCATTTGACATGCTCCTAATATGCATTCCTTGTAGTTTTTAAACACCAATGGGGACCCCTCTGACATATACTTTTTAAAGGCCTTATCCTTTGTTGTGTTGTTTTACTTTGCTAGTTAACCACCCTGGTCTAACTTTTGCTGTTTTAAATTTATTGGTAAATGGAATGCACTGGCCAATTGTTTTTTAAGATGTCCTTGAAAGTTGCCCATTTGTCCTCACTAGAGGTGCACTGAAATGAAAATGTTAAAACTGAAACGAAACCGAAATGAAAAAAAATGTCGGGTCGAAACCAAAACGGAAAATGTTTTTTTTCTAACTTTGTAACTTGTTTTTCTAAACAAGTTAGGTAAATACACACCAAACATGTCAAGCTTGTACTCCTGTATATTACGGTCCCTGGGGAAATCGTCCAATCGCCTATTGATTGATTCCACACTCTCGGCCGAAATCACAGCATGTGGCAGCGAGTTCCAGACCTTGACTGATCTAACTGAGAAGGAACCCCTTCGCCCCTTGCGTCCTTGTCATCGAGTTAATTGTAAAAAGTTTGCTGCTAATGTTACTATCCCCGGTAAACATTTTATACATCAAAATCATGTCCCCCCTTAATCTCCTTACTTCCAAGGAGAACATGTTCAATTTTAGTAGCCTGTTCTCATAGCTCAGGTCCTCCATCCCCTTTATGAGTTTGGTTGCCCTCCTCTGGACTCTTTCCAGTTCAAGGACATCCCCTCTATTTACTGGTGCCCAAAACTGGACCGCATGCTCCAGATAAGGCCGAACCAGTGATCTATAAAGTGGCATAATTACGGACTTGTCCCTGCAAAACATTCCCCTCTTAATACAGGAAAGGACTCTACTTGCTTTGTTTACCGCAGCCTGACACTGCAAGCTATTATTCAGCCTGTGGTCTACAATGACCCCCAAATCTGTTTGCCTTTCTGACTTTCCGAGGGGAGCTCCCATTAGTGTGTAATCCGTTTTCTTGTTTTTAACCCCAAAGCGCATAACTCTACATTTATCTACATTAAACCTCGTCTGCCATGTGGTTGCCCACTCCCCTATTTTAGCCAGATCCCCCTGTAATGTTATAGCGTCAGATTCAGTGACTATTCCCCTACAGCTTCCTAGAGCTTACTGCAAACGTTATCATTCTATGGCCACTGTACCCTCGGTTATCCCCGATTTCCAAGTCTGCAATCAGCTCTGTGTTGTTTGTAATTAATAAATCCCACAGAACATTTTTTCTAGTTGGGGTTTCCACCAATTGTCCCATAAAGTTATTTCAGAGAGTGTTCAAGAAGTGACGGGCCCTTCTTGAGTTTGCGATTTTATTTGCCCAATCTATATCCGGATAATTAAAGTCCCACATAATAATGTCATTGCCTTGCCTTCCTGCTACTTCTATCTGTGACAATAGTTGAGTCCCCTTCTCCTTCCCAATGTTTGAAGGCCTGTAGCATATTCCCAGTAATTTTGCTTTTTGTTTTGCATTCATTTTCATTTCTATCCATAGTAATTCAGCATTGATCCCACTCTCCTGTGCTATGCCATCACCAGGGGCGGACTGGGCCGGGGGGCAGGGTGGCAATTGCCCCCCGGGCTTCTCTGATACCACCACAAACGGCCCCTTGACCTGCGCTGCCACCTGCACCCGGCCG
>NW_017308051.1:231849-238302 GCF_000935625.1 Nanorana parkeri
CCGCATCCGACGCGGCTCTGTGATCGGTGCGGCCGCTGCTCCTCAAGGAGGTGCTCGGGAGGCCCCAGCAGGGGCCAAGGTAAGGTGACAACATTTTTAAAACAAAATCCGGGGACATTTTATCCCCGGGAACATAAAACAAACTTTTTTTTAATATTCACCTGATCCCTGCATCCACCAAAAGTGCGGCCTCCCGTCTCTCACGCTGTTAGAAGCTGCATACGGCGTGTACTGGTTACTATTTAATCAGGCGTGCGCTATGTGCAGCTTCTGAGAAGATACGCTATTAGCGTAGCGGGAGCGATGCAAAATGCGCAGCCGGCTTCCTTGCTATGCTAATAGTGTATCTTCTCAGAGGCTGCACACAGCATGCGCCGGTTTAAGTAGTAACCAGCATGCTCTGTATGCAGCTTCTAAATATTCCCACACTTGGTGCTCAATAATGTATTGCTGGGATGGTGGGATTTGTATTCCTCAATAGCTGACGGTATATTGCGCTGTACTGTATATTATACCATCAGCTAAGTCATCACGAATATTTAATGCCCTTTAAATTAAGTTAAAATCACTGCTCCTTTAAAAACATTTTTTTTTTTTTTTTATTGATTCCTGTCCCCCAGGGCAGCACCCGCACCCCCATACACCTTTTAGGCCAATAACTTTCATATAAGCCCTATTAAAGGGGACAATCATTTTCGAAAGTTCGACCCCCTTTGACTTTCATTAGGTTCAAGTTCGTATTCAAACTTTTCGGCCGTTCGGGTGTTCGAATACGAACCGAACACGGGGGTGTTCGGCCCATCACTACCAGAGATATGAATGATGGGGGGGCCAGGAAGGTAAATGTCACCTGTTGGGCCCCGGTGTATTGTAGTCTATATGTTCTTGGTATGTTTTTTTCTGTCTCGATGAGATACAGCTATTTGTGCACTTAATTTTACAATATCAATGTCCAATTCCAAGTTATGATATTTGAGTTGATGTAACTCAGGTTTATGAATTTTGGGTGAATGCTGGATCACCCGGGTCATTAACTCTACCAGACCTGCTTGTGTTTATATCAACTTGTCAACTGCTAATAGATGAGTGCCTGCTTGCATGATTTTAATTAGGGGCGATTTAAGGGTGATTTGGGACTGTCCTTGTTAAGTAGTGCTGGGGTAATTAAGATCACAAGCCAGATTAGCAGAGTAGCAG
Organism: Nanorana parkeri; assembly: GCF_000935625.1. Lineage (NCBI taxonomy): Eukaryota > Metazoa > Chordata > Amphibia > Anura > Dicroglossidae > Nanorana > Nanorana parkeri. The sequence goes on from NW_017308051.1 coordinate 233,047, forward strand.
ATCTCTGTTTTTTGGGATGTGGAGTGACCTGGCAAATGAATAAATTAATGCCTGCATTTGCTTTGAACTGCGGGACAAGAGAATGCTATATAAATATTAAAAGACTCAAACCTCATCGTCACACCCTCCACCAGAGGAACTCCAACACAATCTGCTTGCCAGGATTCATTCATACATTTTGGAGGCAGACTTTCCCAGACTTAGAGAGGACGCAATTGCCTCTATGGAGATGCCAATTACTCTGTAAGAGTTCTCATTGGCGATACCCAGCACGCAAACAGGAAAGGTTCCTGGCCCAGATGGTTTCTCTCTGTCAAGTCTGTTAGCAAATTAAGTAATTCTTGTGGAAATATATACGCAGATATGTATTTTCCACTCAGTTGTAAAACCTCTGGTCACAATATATAAATTCATGTAAAGTCCAGTGGATATACAAATTGTCCACAAGGTGAAGCCAATGAGAACAAATAAACAGTTTAACATAAAGTCATGCAGTAATGCTATTTGGCCACTGGGTGGCATAAGGAAATGACAGTTCTGAGCATAATAGCCACAGATTCAAAATGGAAATTTAGTGGAACAAAACAATAGATGCAGGCAGGTATAAAATGAAAGTACTTCTTACTTCCCTCTGGGAACTTGCTGCAGTGATGGTGAATCACCGTGGATCAGATGACAATCGCTCAGGTCTGTAGAGAGATCCTAGGAGTATGTCAATGAAAAATAAGGATGTCGCAGAATGCTGAGAGCAGGCAGCAGTATGGCAGATAGAAATCTGCGGGGCAGATAAGTGTAACTTTTACCACGATGAGTACGTTTACCATTGTGGGTTTGAAGCAGGTAAAAGCTGTCAGCATACACGGGAATGGAACTAACATATAACCACAGTTGCTCCAGCACAAATGTGGATGGGAACACCTTTCATATACCCGATGAGGATTGGTGTGTTTGAGGATTTAACCCTATGTGACACTCTCTATCATATAATGTCCAAGTTTGGGTCTAGGTAGGATGATGTTGTCCTGGATTAAGGCTGTTTACTCTCACCTCAGGTGAAGGTAAATGGTTCTCTTTCTTCCTCATTTTATATATATATATATATATACACAGTATACTCTTATACGACTCTTGACAGGGCTGCCCCTATCCCCTTTGGTATTTATTCTTACTTTAGAGCCTCACCTGAGAAGAATAAGGGCAAACTTGAGTATCTGTGGGCCTGATGTAGGCATGTTGTCCCCTCAAAAAGTAGTAGCCTTTGTGGATGACCTTTTGTTTTTTATTACTAACTCCACTGTTTCCCTCCCAAAGCTTTTAGAGGAATTTCATCTATATGGTGCTTTGTCCAATTTTTGGATAAATTACTCCAAATTAGAAGCCCTAAATATCTCCTTGCATCCAAGGCTCATATAGTCTATATATTCTAGTTTCTCCTTCAAATGTTCTAAATCTTCAATTAAATATCTGGGTACAGTTGTCCGTTGAGACCTGGCACAGGTTTTCTAGGCTAATTTTCCACTGTTGCTTCAAAAGATCAAACAAGACTTATCCCGTTGGCACAAGGGCTTCTTCTTTTGGTTCGGGTGGTTAATAGTTTGAAAATGAACATACTTTATACCTCCCACAGTGTCAGGATATCTTGTGCATCACAATCAAGAATGCCTACCCTATTCCTTTAATCACGGAATTATTTGTCCACCTCAAGGGAGCAACGGTCTTTACCAAACCCGATCTAAGGGGTGCGTATAATCTCGTGAGGATCCAGGAGGACCACAAGTGGAAGACAGCATTTAACACCAGGAGCGGGCATTATGAGTATCTAGTAGTTAATGATGTTCCCCGTGATATGTTACAACAATGTGTGGTAGTCTATTTAGACAATATTTTAATACACTCCTCCTCTCTTGAATCGCACCGCCAGGACGTTAGATGAGTTTTGCAACATTTACGTGAGAATAGGCTTTTCTGTAAGCTTGAGAAATCTGAATTTCACTAGTCCCAGGTTACCTTTTTGGGCTGTGTTACTGCCTCAGATGGGTTTTCTGAGTGGAGACATCTGCTTGAGGGTACCATGGTTCCTGTTCTTATTCTAATAGATCTTAACTTATCTCTCAGAACTTAACTTATCTCTCAGAGGCCAAGAGGCTCTTGCCACACCAAGCCAGATGGGCTCTGTTTCTTTCTCAGTTCAATTATGTGGCCTTGTACTTTCCCAGCTCGAAATAGTTGAAAGCTGATGCCCTGTCTTGTCAATATTCTGAGTTGTCCAAGGAAGACTCTGTGCCCACTCTGGTTATTCCTCCAGATTATATCCTGGCAACTATCCACACCAATCTAACCTCTCCCTTGGAAGAGCAGATTCAGGCCGTTCAGCCTATGGCACCTCTCAGAAAAACATGCGATAAGTGTCACCCTGGTAAGAATCAGATGACTTTGGGTATTTCTTGCCAATTCTGGTGGCCATCCCTCCGCAGTGATGTCGCTGCTTACATGGCTGCATGTTCCATTTGTGCCCAAAGCAAATGCCCTTGGCAGCTTCCTCTGGGCCTACTACAACCTATTCCCAATGGGGAATGTCCTTGGTCCCACCTAGCCTTGGACTTTATTGTTGACCTTCCTGTGTCTCGTGGTTATACCGTTATCCTTGTCTTTGTTGACCATTTTTCCAAATTGTGCCATTACATACCATTTAAGAAGTTGCCCATAGCTCAGGAGTTTGCCCTGGTGTTTGCCAGGGAGGACTTTCACTTACACAGTATATGAGATAGTCTTAGATTAGGATCGCCAGTTTGTCTCTAGATTCTGGTGGGCCTTTTGCACTTAAAAGAAGTTGGGAATTAAAAGAAGATAAGGAAATTTTTATCATTATTAAATTGATCACAGAGATATATCTTTTAAAAGAAGATAAGGACATTTTTATCATTATTAAATTGATCACAGAGATATTTATAAACCATTATTCATAGGTTGTTCACACAATCATAATTTGTTATTCACGATTAATCCTTGTCACTTATATTTATTTAGCGGTATACACTGTATAGGAATAACACTGTTATTTTTAGATCACATATGGTAGTCACTTATTGATATTGTGCATATACACATGTATTCACTTGCATTTACTTTAGATTGATTAGCGCTGTGCATTAATTTATATTAATTTTGTTAGACCGGAAGGATCTATATCGCAGCAGCTTTAAATTTATACACTTCACTAATTTAACTGGTAGTGTTGTAGATTCATTGGAAATAGTAGTGCTGCCCATTCAGTTAAAACAGATCCTAGGAATCTACCCGCTCCTCCCTACCAGGTCGAGTAGAATGAAATATGTAGCATCTTTGACTCTCCTCAGGGGTCAAGTCCAGTACCTAGTCCACTGGAAAGGCTACGGTCAGGAGGAGCATTCTTGGGTTCCTTCCTCTGTTGTTCATGCCCGCACCCTCCTTTGTGCCCTCCATGCTCGTTTTTCCCATAAGGCTTTTGTTCTCCCGTGGGGAGGGGTGGTTGAGGGGAGGGTACTGTCAGGGCTTCTTGTCTTTCCTCCTAGAGTCAGCTGTGCATGACTTGTTTCGCAGTATGTTTGACCCTGCTGCACCTCTTTGGTGCCCTCTTATGACCAAAACCGTAAACATCATCATTCTGCAACTACAAACAAAACTCCTGACAAATATATGTCTCAGAGTGATCATGCAAACGCCATCTCACTATTTAACCATCAGCTTGTCCTTTCAGTCTCCACCCTTGCGTTGGTTCTGATCTACCAGGTGCGCTGCTGTTATTTCTGATCTCCGTTTATGACCCTGGCTCTGGCTAGCTGATCTCCTGGTTCCCAACTCCAGCTTTGTTTCCGTTCATCCCGCTCTGTGTCCTCTGACCTGGTTTGGCTGACTATTTGCTTTAGCTTCTGACCTCTGGCTTGGAACTGATGATGTCCTAGATTTTCTCCATTCCGCGTTTTTTGCATTTATGTTTATTGTTGTTTTCAATAAACTCACTTGATTTTTTACACACAGTCTCTCTCTCAGCATGAATGGGATTGTCTAATGAACGAGATATTCAATTAAAACTATACTGGCATGTTTCTACTGATTGACTGGGACTGACGTGCACCCTTTTGTTTGTTCATTCTATCCAGCAGGCTCCCTTACTACAAGCATTTTGAATTTGCCTTTGATTAAGATCATGCTACATTCAGCTCTATATGCTTCAATTTTGTATTGATGGTTTGTCTACTTCAAACGTATCTTTTTCCAACAATTCAGCTCCGTATAGATAAAAGTTTTAAGAAAGGGATCAATATTTGGATACCGTGGTGTTGAATTTATTTCATATATACAACTTTTGTGAAGTACAAACTTTTTTTTTTTCATATTCCAATTTTCAGGTGTCATTATATTGATCACTACCACCTGAGGATTATTTTCAGCGATCCATATTTTGTTTGATCCAATGTGTGTGTTCTATATGCTGATTTTCATATGAATTAACCATTTCCTTCAGTTACTTGCATAGATATTGCATTGATCATCTATGTAGGATACACAGAGTAGCTTTTTAGATCATGTGAAATGTGATCCTGTTTTTTAAATATGCTTTGTTAATACATTTTGCTATTTTTATAGATATTAGTTTGTGTGTTATATTTTTCCCACGGAGTCTATCCCTTTGGAGGATATTTTTTCTTTTCATTAATATCATTGAAAATATAATTTCCAAGCAAAAACAAGTGCATGTGATCATTGATCAAACTTTCAAGTATCTTCCCAACTATTGAAGTTAAGCTTACAGCTCTGTAATTACTCGGTAACAACTTTGATCCCTTTTTAAATATAGGCACCACCTATACCGTATATACTCGAGTATAAGCCGTCCCGAATATAAGCCGAGGTACCTAATTTTACCAAAAAAAACTGGGAAAAAGTATTGACCCGAATATAAGCCGAGGGTGGGAAATGAGGCAGCTACTGGTAGATAGATACCAATAAAATTACATTAATATTTATTTAAAAGAAAAATAACCTAGCTCTGTAAGTGGAAAAGGGGGTACAGGGCTACATATCATGTACTACGGATCATTTAACCCATTCATATTAGCAGAGGATAATTGTAAATCTATTGTTCAGTGCACTCTATATGTAGTATATAGTACATGTACATATAGAGTGCCTGCAACAATACATTTACAATGATCCTCTGCTAACATGAATGGGTTAAATGATCCATAGTACAGGGCTACATACAGATCATTTAAT
>NW_017308051.1:238369-239064 GCF_000935625.1 Nanorana parkeri
CCCTTTATTGCAGCAGTCCAGCGGTTGGCTCTTTTTTCGTGAAGCTGGTGGCTTGATGGCTTGAGTATAAGTTTAAAGTCAAGGCCAGCTCATTCAGCTGATCTCTCATATACTGTTTGAAGTTTCAGCCCAGCAGTACCATGCAATGCACCTATCATGTGTTACAGTGTGGCAGGTGCGTTGCATGCACAACTTATTTTAACTGTACCGCAATGCACAGTATTGTGGTACTGCGTGTTGCAGCACAGTCACATTGCGGTTGCATTTGTAGTGGCATTCAAGTGAATGCGCCTGCTGCACTGGTTGGTGCATTGTACAATACCGTGCTTTCATCGGTTCGGCCCTCCACAGCCATCCCAGTTTTTCATGTGGCCCCTCTTTTGCTTTAACTTTGCTATCTCACTTGTAATTGTATTATTCTTTACTAGTAATAGCTACTCAAAATAGTACAAAAAAAAGGCTATAAATATAGTAGCAGCACATATCATAATGTAAAACTGCGTTGTATATTTTACAGTGACATCCTTTTCCTTGTTTCAGCAAAAATTTACAGTGGAGGTTTCAACTTAATTTACTACAAGTAAGTTTCTTCATTTGACTGTATATCATTTGACTGTATATAAAGTATAGCATACAATTTATATTACAGTAAAAGATGTTGCAAGGAAAAACTATTAAAATATTTGATATTTATA
>NW_017308051.1:239125-271561 GCF_000935625.1 Nanorana parkeri
TTGAATCAGGCTTTATTTAGTCTTAAATTATAATTGTGCAGTGCTTTCATAAAGGATTTAAATTATATAGTGTTACTAAACTCTCCCAATGTGTCAGGTCTTCATCAGAGTCACTGATGATGTGATTGCTAGCACACCAAATCAAAACGCACGTAAAAGCCTAGGCAGTGACAGCTGACTAACAGGAAAACCAAATGTGGTACCTAATCATAGAGCAGGAACATTTTCTAATAGGCAGGTATTTGAGGCAGGTGACAGACTTAATCTGAGTCCAAGCTGAATCCAAAAAGCAGTTCAAAATATAAAGTAGCCAGCAGGGCCGGACTGGACTAAAAATAGGCCCGGGCATTTTAGACTGAGCAGCCCAATCACTTGACCACCAACAGGCCCCAATGTTGATTGCGTCCGGCAAGTGCCCGGTTTGCCCTATGGCCAGTCCGGCCCTGGTAGCCAGGCAGTTTTGAGATGAACAGAATATTTGATCAGATGCAGGTTGAATAGTTTGACCTCAATTTAAACATTGGTATTCAGGTTAGGTGTGGAAATGCAGTGTGAGCACACTACAGCCCTGAAGAAGTCAATAGATATCAGAGGCAAGTACATTATGAAGGTCTAGCAAATCTAAACCTTCCTATATATTTCAAAAGATGAGCTGTCCCCGATCTGGGAACGCAGTTCAGCCACTGGCTGATTGTCTCAGAGGTCTTAATTGCATAGCATGGTCTGATATAGAACCCTGCTAAATAACAGGGCAAATATAAATCTTTCAGATTTTGGAGTACTACTCCAAAAAAAAGTATTTAAAGACCTAATATTGAGATTCATATGAGCACAAGTTCTCTTTAAGAATTTCCATGTATATATTTTATTTTCTATAGAATATATTTTATTATATTTTCTCTATATTAAAAAGATAGAAAGAGAGACCTAGATTTACAATACCCATAGCTCCATGTGATGCAAAATGTGCTCCAACTTTAGCTTTGGGCCACCCTTCCATTTAAAGCCTCAAATCTGGGTGCTTTTGCAAAATCCATAATTAACATTAAAAACTTAGGTCTGCTGCTTTCATTAAAAAAAAAACGCTAAACACAGAGGGGTACTGATTGGTTTTGGGCACTCAGCACAATTTGTTTTCCAGAGGGAAATCCCAGATCCTTCCGGAAGATATCTAATCCTAATAGGAACAATACGCGACGTGGAAGCCACCATTGTCACGTATTACGCGCCTAACTCCAATCAACTCCCTTTCTTTAGACATTTGCTTTCCGTTATATCTGCACATCAAAAGCGCACTCTCCTTCTATGTGGCGACTCAAATCTAACTATTTATCCACGTATGGACCGCTCCAACACAGTGGTTTCACCTTCAGACACATTTAGGGCCTTCCGTCTGTTACTGTCCCAACACGCACTAGTGGACTGTTGGCGTGAAGTAAACCCGACCTCTAGAGAATATACCTTCTACTCGAATCCACGCGACATCCTCTAGGATAGATCATTTCTTCACCTCACACGCCACTTTACCATCAGTTACTGGAGCCACCATCCAACCCTTTTCATGGACAGACCATCAAGGTGTTATAATTTACATGTCCTCTTTTTGGTCAGAATCAGTCGATCGCACATGGTCTCTGAATGACTCCTTTTTAACAGACGATAATGTGTGTTCAACTATACAAGCAGCTCTCACGAAATACATAACCATTAATAATACTAAAAAATAGTTCAGGAATTTGCACTATCTGCGCAATACCAATCCCACGAAACTCGGAATAAAGACTTAATGTCACAAACATTAGCTGACTTGGCACTTCCGACCCTTTCAGAACCTCAACGTGATTCACTAGGTAGGCCAATATCAAACGAGGAAGTACAGGCCCAACAAAAGACCTGGCCCAGATGGCTTCGTCGGCAGTTTATTAAAAAAATGTTTGCGAACAACTGATCCCACTGCTCACTGATGCACTTAATACCCTCCGGACGGGTGGTAGGTTCAGACAGGAATCCTTAACGGCCACAGTATGTATGATCCCGAAACCGAATTCAGACAATACCAACTGGTTGAACTTTAGACCAATATTGCTTCTGAATACCGATATAAAAAGCTAAAATTCTTGCAACCAGACTAAATGGACTAATTGGGGACCTTATCCACAAGGACCAAGTAGGCTTCTTTCCACGCCTTCAAGCTGGAGACAATGTTCGTAGAACTTGCCTTCTAATAAACATAGCCAGGAAACGTAATATTCCGTCGCTTCTATCCCTAGATATGCATAAGGTGTTTGACTCCTTGTCATGGTCCTACCTCCTTGACATGCTGAGCCACTGGGGATTCAGTAGGGAATTCTGCACCTGGATCTCGACACTCTATTCACAACCACTAGGGTCAGCCAAATATGCGGGCTATAAATCAACACCCTTCCAAATTCATAGAGGAACACGCCAAGGTTGCCCCTTATCTCCCCTCTTATTTGCCCTAGCCATTGAACCCCTAGCAGCACTAATACGGACACACTCCGACATCACAGGTATCTCAGTGGCTGGGCAGCACCACAAACTCTGTCTCTTTGCAGACGACATCCTGCTTTACATCTCTAATCCACAAATATCTCTCCCCAACCTAATGCGGCTCTTGGATACATTTAAAGAACTATCGGGTCTGACAGTCAATCCAGCGAAATCAAAAATACTTAATATATCCGTGCCAACACACCTCATACCACCACTCGAAAAGGGATTCCCCTTTCAATGGGAACCAACCTCTATCTCCTACCTGGGAATACACCTCACCCCTTCCCTCCCCTCCCTGTACGCTGCTAACTATCCACCGCTGATTACTAAACTCACCAATTTGTTGAAAATTTGGAACACATACCCCCTTCCCTGGTTGGGGAGAATTGACGCCATCAAAATGACCCTATTACCTAAGTTACTGTATCCCTTCAGAGTCTCACCAATTTTTATTCAGTCTTATGTCTTGAGGGTACTCCAACACAGGATCTTTAAATTTATATGGTCTAATAAGAAACCGCGCTTTCATAGAGCGGTGATGTACCACAGCAGGCCAGCAGGAGGTTTGGGAGTGCCGAACCTTCAAAAATATTACCAAGCAGCACAAATTGCTACTATTACCAAATATCATGCTACTAGAGAGTCACATTTGTGGGTCTCCCTAGAGGCGATGGACTGCGACCCCATTGTCATAGACAACCTCCTGTGGATAAGACCAAATGCCAGATCCTTCCTCACCAATCACCCGGCACTCCCTCAAGATATGGAACTCGGTAAAATACTCCAGTGGACTTATCTCATCACATCTCCCCTTACTGTCTATACTCCGGAACCCTATGTTTCTCCCGGGCCTTGAATCCCCCTCATCGGTTAGAAACTGGGCCTTAAATAAGGTAACGACCCTACACAAACTCATAGACGTAAACCAAGTCATTCCATACCCAGAATTACAATCTAAATATAACCTCCCCTCTATTGAAATATTAACATACCTCCAAATGAAACACTTCATCCAATCACAATAAAACTCCCAATAACCGCCTCACCCATGACTTCATATGAAAGAGTATGCAATCAAGACCCCCATGCCCCAGGTCTGATTTCACAATTGTACCTTCCCTAATAACCGCTACAGGCCCGCCCCACCACATGTATATGGACCGCTGGCAGGCAGATCTCAACTTCACGGTTGATGAAGACACCTGGTCTCAAATATGGGAAAGCACCAAGTCATGCTCCAAAAATGCACTGACTCTTGAGGCCAACCAAAAGGTGCTTCTCCATTGGTATACAGTACCCACACAGGCGGTACACTTTGTGCCGGCTTGTGATGGCCTCTGTACAAGGGGATGTGGCGAAGAAGGTACATATTTCCACATGTGGTGGTCGTGTCCGGTTGTGGCCGCATTATGGCGCAAGGTCTTCCAGATTGTTTCGGTCCTAATGAACAAACATATCTCACCAGCCCCACAGGAAGCTCTCCTTAATGTTAAATCGTCTGGTCTCACTACCCCACAATTCAAACTAATGTTACATGTACTGTCGGCGGCCCAAGACTGTCAGTTCAGTTTTGTTATGTTATTTAATGTACACGCATAAGACATTAATGTAGGTATATGTAAACATTTATATATTAATGTTACATTCTTTTCTTTGGAAAAATGTCAAAAACCAATAAAATATTTTGAAAAGTAAAAAAAAACAAAAACAAACCCATAATATACAGTATAATAAAATATGTATTAGAACCCTGAAATACTCTTCTGCTTGCTGTTACTTTTTTTAAAATGTCTGCTCTTTGGCTGAAGGAAGGTTCTCTTTGTGTTGGAAGAATGTTGACTGACTTTTTTTTTAGCATGGCATCCGTCTCCCTCTCATACAGAATCTGGCCTCAGCTGCAGCAGAAAAATGTATATATCTCAGGGAAGTAATCCCTTGTCTGGCCAGAAAAGAACATGCTTACTTGTAGCTGTTTTAGGCTCCAAGTGTCATTTTCTTAATGAGGGCAGTAATGGCTAATTAAGTTCTGTTTTAAACCTTTCGCTACCAAGGCCTTTTTTTTGGCACACCTGTTATAATCCACATTTTAGGCATAAACATTACTTGAAACCCCCAAAACATTATATATTTTATGAAACCAAAGACCCTATAGAATAAAATAGTGGTAGTTGCAAATTTAGCGCAACTTTTTATCATACCCAAAAAGTTTGCAAAAAATGCACTTAAGTTTATGTTAGTTCCCAAAAATACAATGTAATACCCATTTTTTTTCTTAAATATAAAAGATGATAATACAATAAGTAAATAGATACCCAACATGCCCAGGTATAAAATTGCATACATGAAATGGCGACAAACTATGGAACCTTAAATTGTCCATAAGAAATGATTTAAAATCCCACAGGTCATCAGTTTAGAGATATCTGTGAATTATTGGTCTCACTCTGGCGTGCGTGGCGATACCCAACATGTGTAGCGCGATCATCGTTTTCTTATGTAGGTGCACCCGATGCGTGTTTGCTTTAATGCACATGTGCTCGCGGGGGACTTTAAAAAAATTATTTTATTTAATAACATTTTTTTAAACTTTTTTTCTTTTACTTTATTTAATTGCTATCACATGGGGGAATTACAAGTCCCCTATATGATAGCATATTAGTAGTGACAGGTACTCGTTAAAGCAGACCTTTACCCATATCTTTAAAATAACAACAAACACACCTTTAGAATTGTTTAGTAATGACAATCTACAAACACATACGTATAGATAATGGCAGGCTTTGTATTCTTTACATACCTTATATCTCTTTTATTTCCCAGTCTTCTGACAGTAGCCATGTTTACTTAGGGCAGATTACTACCTCCCTTTTTACTTCCTGGATTTCTGCCACATGTGACTAGACATGTGACCATACAGATCATCTCAGGGGAGAAAAATGCCTTTTATCATACACATAGGAATGCATTGGTAGAATTAGATTTTTGAGTGTAAAGGTCCGCTTTAACTACCTCCCGGCCGGCCGTTGTGTATACACGGCCGGCCGGGAGCTTCTTGGATGTAACTGGGCATGTATACACGTCCTGTTACATCCACCCGCTCGGGCACGCGCGGGAATGCCGGTTATTTTAAAACAGGCAGCGATGCCTGTTACTATACAAGCGATTGCTTGTATGAGGTCCTGTGCTGGGCGGCTCCCCCCTCCCGCTGTCAAGCTGGTCCCGGGCTCCGGTGTGAGCCTGGGACCAGCATACTGCCTCTGTCACAGGGGATCAGAGGGAGGTCGGTTCACGACCTCCCTCCGGTCCCCTCTCCGCTGACAGAATGCGGAAGTGGTGTATATTACATCACTTCCGCATTCTCGTGTCACTCTCCAGCTTCAGATGCTGGAGAGAAGCTGATGAAGCAGATCTCTGCTTCATCAGCTTCTTCAGGGGGGTCCTAGGTGACATTAGGGGTCTTGGAGACCCCTGATGTCTCCATAAAGAGGACCTGTCACCTCTTTTGCTATCACATAGAGGGGTTTATCAGCCCCCTCTGTGATAGCAATAAAGTTAAGTGGGGAAAAAAAATTGAAAACAAATTTAAAGTTTCCCCCCCAATTTTTTTAAAAGTTACACATAAAAAAGAATGTAAAAAAACAATACACGCATGTAAACATGCGTCAGGTGCGCATACCTGCGAAAACGACGATTGCGCCCATTACGCCGCACATGTTACATATCGCCGCGAACGTCGGAATGAGAGCAATAGTTCTAGGGCCATCAATCACTGATAACACTAAACTGATGAGCTGTAAAAGCGTTTAAAGCGTCGCTTATGGCCAATTTTGGGTATGCTAGTTTTTTGCGAGTGCGCGCAATGTTTAAGCTTGACTTGTTTGGTGTCTATTTACCCGACGTGACCCCGTCTTTTATATTTTACCAAAAAAGTGGGTAATATTAGTTGTTTTATAACATAATGTAAAAAAAACTTTTTTGTTTTCATAATTTTCAGTAATTTCTCCTTATTATAGTAAAAAACAAAACCCCCAGCGGTTATTAAATACCAGCATAAGAAAGCTCTATCTGTCCCCAAATAATGGTATAAAATTCATTTCAGTACAGCATTGCATGACGAAATAAATGTCAGTCAAAGTACTGCAGCGCTGAATACTGAAAAATGGACTGGCCAGGAAGGGGGTCTAAACACCTGGTCTTCAGGCGGTTAAAGCATATGTAAACCTAATAACAAAAATCTAATATATTGCAGTTTGCCAGTTCTTAGATGTAGTGGTTAATTTTCTGTTTTAAGAAATAGTCACAGTATTTTTAACCTTATGCACTTCAGTGCAGACGCAGACTTTTCACTGCATTATGAATGCTGGAAAAGTGATAATATCTCCCTGGAATTAAGCCGTGTGCGAGCATCTCAAAGATGCTGAAATAAAGAGAGCAGAGTGAAATTGTAAATAACATGTTCTATTTTATGGCTCGGGACTAACCAATACTTTTTTTTTTAAGTGGATATTATCCGATCCAAATTTCCTGACCTAACAGAGAGAATCAACAACACAGTTTCTAAACAAATTGCCTGTGACCTGTATGCAACAGAAATTTTCACCTTAGAAGAGATGAATTATGTCCTTTCTAACCCAGTGGCTCAAGAGGTTGCAAGAAGATTGATTACATCCGTTCTTAATAAAGGAGAAGAATCATGTAAATATTTCCTTCAGTCCCTTGAAAATAAAGATAGATTTTTATTTCACAGTCTCATGGGAAAAAGTGAGTATAGCTTTTCTATAGAAACACTGTTTGGACCTGGATATGTACCTTTTCTGTTTTCTGTAACCAGACTTAAATGTGTACAATAACTTTACTTCTGTAAAATGCATAAAGAAAGTCTACCTTTTTAAAATAAATTATATAACATATATACCGTAACTGCTGCACAAGGCATTTTGATATTTAATAAAAAATTACATTTCTGATATAGTCCGCAGCCATTTGAGTTTAAAAAATACCATAACATTTTAATGTTTCTCCTTTGCATACATGACAACATTGTTGGGCATTCTAAACATTGTTTTTGCACAGAATACCCCAGAAAATATTATGTCCTGCTTATGTGATTTGTTCACTGTTTTCTTAAGTTGGCCATACATCAGTAGAATTACATTTCTTGGACGTCAATTTTCTCATGATTAGTGGGGGTCTAATCGATAATCATTTTTGACCTTAGTAATGAGAAAAATTGAAAGAGAAAGATATACATTTTTGTTTTGACTTTTTTTTCTGAACAAACAAAATTATTTCCATGAATTAGATTTTTGTTTGGGAACATTGTACATATTATAACGTGCATATACTAGACACAAAAGAAACCTGTAAAATACATAATTGATTTCATTTAAATAGCAGGTCTGGATGAAATTTTTAAGGGCTTTTGCACAAAATTAGTTATCTCAATGACAACAAGATGGAATGCTCTGACACAGGAAAATTATATTTCATACTTACCGGAATTTTCCTTTCCTGACGGCTCCATTTCGGCACACGAGTGGCTATAGGCTCCGCCCCCCAATCTGATAGGACCAATAGCTCATACTTTTGAGCCTCCCCCAGCCAATACGTTAGATATCTAGCAACTCCTGACTGGGCGGGAAATTGTGCCGACATGGAGCCGTCAGGAAAGGAAAATTGCGGTAAGTATAAAATACAATTTTCCTGTTTCCCTGACTGCTCCATGTCGGCACACGAGTGGGAAATAACTCGCAACAAACACTAGGGCAGGAATGCTAGTGATTTAAATGCAAACAGAGGAAGAGGCAATAACTCTACAACCGAATTCGACCGTAGTCAAAGCCGCCGGCTCAATACAGTAGTGCTGCATAAATGTAGTAACAGAACCACGTAGCTGCCTTGCAGACCATCTCCGGTGAGACACCGCTCATAGCCACCCACGAAGTCGAGACACTTCTGGTCGAATGGGCCGTCGTATGCCCAGGAACTGCCAACCCCGCAGCTCCATACGCCAAGGTAATCCCCTTCACCATCCAGGTGGAGATAGTTCTAGTCGAGGCTCGCAAGCCTTTCCTGGGACCAGCTGGTATTACGAACAAGTGATCCAACTTTCTGCAGCCATTTGAGTTTAAAAAATACCATAAAATTTTAATGTTTCTCCTTTGCATACATGACAACATTGTTGGGCATTCTAAACATTGTTTTTGCACAGAATACCCCAGAAAATATTATGTCCTGCTTATGTGATTTGTTCACTGTTTTCTTAAGTTGGCCATACATCAGTAGAATTACATTTCTTGGACGTCAATTTTCTCATGATTAGTGGGGGTCTAATCGATAATCATTTTTGACCTTAGTAATGAGAAAAATTGAAAGAGAAAGATATACATTTTTGTTTTGACTTTTTTTTCTGAACAAACAAAATTATTTCCATGAATTAGATTTTTGTTTGGGAACATTGTACATATTATAACGTGCATATACTAGACACAAAAGAAACCTGTAAAATACATAATTGATTTCAAGGACACTGTAGCATCAAGGTAGGCTCGCAAGGTACCACCCACGCCCAAGCGAGCCAGCTGATCACCCCCAATGGGGTCACAGAAGGGAAGAATGATCTCCTGATTGATATGAAAGCAGGAAGCGACCTTTGGAATGAATCCCAGCATCGGCACCATTACCACCCTGTCTGCCAAGAAAGTGGTGAAAGGTTCCTTGCATCCTAGGGCCACAATTTCGGATACCCTCCTAGCCGAGGAGATAGCCACCAAAAAGACGGTCTTCAATGTAAGTTTCCAGAGAGACAGGCCGTCCCCGAACTCCGCAGAGGCTAGAAAGTCAAGGACCAAGGGTAGGTCCCTTTTAGGAAACAACAGCTTCCGAGGAGGCTGGACTCTCAGAACTGCTTTGAAAAATTTAATTGCCAGAGGATCCGTAGCCCATCAGATCCCCGTGAAAGCAGAAATGGCAGAAACATGACCCTTCAATGTTCTAAGGCTCAGGTGCAGCTCGAGGCCCTTTTGCAGAAAATCCAGGCTATGGCCCACTTGGGGATTCCGGAGAAAAACTGTGAAGCGTTGCAAAGTCCACAAATTTCACCCATACGCTGTTGTGGGGTGGGGGGTGTTTAGCACTGCCTCTGAGCACCCCAGCTTCCTCATCTGCTGCCTTTTAAGATCCATGCCGTCAGGCATAGTCTGTTGGGAGCGGGATGGAAAAGCGGACCTTGGGTCAGCAAATCTCTCGACATTGGCAACGGAAAGGGGTCCCCCACAGCGAGCTGCCGCAGCAGGGGATACCAAGGGCATTTCGGCCAGTTGGGCAGCACCGCCAAGACCGTGGCTCGTTCCCCGCTGAGTTGCTCCAAAAAGCTGACGATGAGAGGAATGGGTGGAAAGGCGTACGCCGTCCAAAATGTCCATTTCGAGGTGATTGCATCCGACGCCACTGCTTGGGGACATGGAAACCTGGAAACAAACTTCGGGAGTTTGGCATTCTCCGGCATCACAAACAAATCTATCTGGGGAAGAAAGGCCCACTTCGTTAACCTCTGGAAAGCTGGTTGGGACAGAGGCGAGTCCTGGAGAGGTAATCCGCCTGAAGGTTGGAACGACCCGGTACATACACGGCAGTGAGGTTCAAGAGATTGGACTGAGCCCATGACATAATTGGTGCAACTTCTGAGAGAAGCCCCAGACTGCGAGTCCCTCCTTGCTTTCTCACGTAAGCCACCGCAGTGACATTGTCCATCTTCAGAAGGACCGAGTGAGACCGGATGAGAGACTGGAAGGCCAGGAGAGCTTGGAAGGCGGCTCTCAACTCCAGTACATTGGAGATCACACCCTTCATGGGAAAGTGCCAACGACACTGAGCTGAGAGACCCCGGCAAGTCGCTCCCCAGCCGGACTCGCTCGCGTCCGAAAATTTCACAATCCACTGGATTGACAGCAGGGAATGACAGATGAGTAGGTTGGGTTGGTGTAGCCACCATCGGAGTCTCTCCCTCATCGTGCAGGAGACCCGAATCAACTGGTGCAGGAACTCCGACCGCCAATGCGCTAGGAACCATGATTGGAAGGGCCGGGACCTCCATTGGGCCCACCTCACCATCGGGATGGTTGCCACCATCGTGCCGACTATGCCGAGGCATTGGGCAGCGGAGAGGGATGTCGCTGAGGCAGCTGTCGACAACCTCTGAAAGACAACAGGTAGCTTCTCCGGAGGAAGAGACACGGAAGCCCGCATGGTATCTATCCTTGCCCCTAGATACACCAAGTCTTGGGTAGGGCACAGATGGCTTCTTTCCACGTTGATGATCCAACCGAAGCTTTCGAGGGTGGATAACACCAACGGGGGTAGAGCCAATAGGCGTTCCCGATCTTGAGAAAGAAGCAAGATGTCGTCCAGATAGTGATGAATCCTGATGCCTTTTTCTCTGAGAAAGGCCACTAGGGACAGTAGGATCTTTGTGAATACTCTGGGAGAGGTGGTGAGCCCAAAGGGAAGGCACACGAATTGAAAGCCCCCTGGGACACTAGGGTTTTCACATAGGCCCACAGGACTGTGCGTCTGATGTTGCAGCCTGGCAGATGAGTAGGGCAGGAACGAGGAACATGAAGGAAGGTCCACGAATGTCCCCGCATGATTGTGTTTAGTACCCACCGGTCTTTTATATTGTCCGCCCAGACCCGTCCGAACCTGGCCAATCTGGCCCCCACATGGCGGACCTGGGCGGGCGACCTTTAAAAAGGACTGCTGGTGATCCTAAGTAGATGTAGCGGGTTCCTTCTTTGATTTGGAAAATGTAGAAGAGGGCCTCCATGGCCTCCGAAACTGTTTCCCCGGCTTATAGGACTTTGCTTCCTTAAATGATCCCTGTGCATTGCCCCGGAAATGAGCATTCCTCTGCCTTAAAAGGCGCCTGTCCTGGGGTAGAAAGCCTGACTTGCCCCCGGTAGTTTTCGAAATAGCCGAGTCCAGTTTATCTCCAAATAAAGATTGGCCATTAAAGGGAATTCGACACCACCCTTGCTTGGAGGTGGGGTCAGTGACCCAAGGCCTCAACCACAGGGCCTGTCGGCCATTAACTGAGAGGAGCATTACCCTCGCGAGGGAGCGTAGCACATCAATGGCTGCCTCCGCAAAAAACGCGGACGCCATTTTAATATTCCTGAGGGACTCCAGTATCTCGGGTTTACTGAGATCACTGAACACTGCAGATTCCGTGTCATCTGCCCATACCTCTAGAGCCTTAGAAGTTATGGCCAAGGCAAAGGCCGGTTTACAGCCAGAACCAGCCGTGGAAAAGACCTTCTTAAGATCAAAATCTATGCGGCGATCCAGGACATCCCTAAAGGACACCGCGTCATCCAGGGGTAAGGTAACATGTCTTGTTAACCGCATAACTGCTGCATCCACAACAGGTGCTGCTTCCATGTTTTTGAAATCATCCGCCTTGAAAGGATATAACTTCGCAAAGCGGTTACGGAAGTTAGACTTCCTGTCCGCCTGACTCCATTCGTCAGTAATCATCTCCTTTAGCTCCATCAGGAAGGGAAAGCTTAGGGCCTCCTTCTTCAGGTGTTTGAAGAGACGCCTTTTCTTATCCGGCTCACACGCTTCATCTTCCCACCTCAAGGCCTGCCGTACGGCCTTAACGAATGGCTGGACCAGGGTGAAGTCAAATCCGTCCGCCACATCCACTTCAGAACCAGAGGCTTCCCCTTCAGAGCCAGAATCAGGGCCTTCACCTAGGGACACCACTGCTGGTTCAGATTGGCGAGCGGCTTGATGGGAGGGACAAGCCTGCGCTCGTGATGTGGACTGCGTACTAGCTGCAAATTCGTTGAGAGTCTTGGAACACCTGCTTCATCAGGGACACGACTTGAAGATTATCTGCCGACCGGTCCCGTGTCGCGTCATGGAAACAGACTTCGCCGTCTTGCCTGGCAAAGCGGGATTATGGCATCCCCAACACTGATCCGGGAGAGGCTGAGGAAATTTACCCCGGCCAGACGGGGCATGACGCTCCACCGAAGGTGACCTATGTCGATCTCGGCTACTACTGTGAGCATGCCGCCGATCCCTGGAGGGCGATTCGTATCTTGATGAAGAGGATGAAAGATGTCTTGCTCTCCGAGAACGTGAACTATCCCTATGGGACCTGGATGGGCTGGAAAAAATAGCCCCATTAACTAACCAAACTGATCTATGCAAAAACACACGCCAGGCAACAGCCGCTTACCTTCTCTGAAGATGCTGGTCCAACCCAGGGGTTGGATTGTCGCCGGGCATTCTGGAGCAAGTGTGGCTACAGGTGACCAAGATAACAAGGGATGCAGTCAGAACAAAAGAAATATAGAAGTGACCAGCATAATAATAACAGGCTCCTTACCTACAACCAGCGGTGTATTTACCTTTGCTGCTGCCCTAGGCAAGGCAGCAACGCCGCCCTCAGAGAATCTGCCGCTCCAGGCAAACGCCTTGTTTGCCTCGCGGCAGATACGCCCCTGCCTACAACAGCCTAGGAGCCAGTACAGAAGTGGCCAGCAGACCCGCAGCAAGGCAGCAGAGTGAGCAGACCTCGGTTCCTTTAAAAAGGGAGAAATCACACAGAGCAGACCCCCCCCCCCTCCCTACCGCACATGCGCCGCCACTGGTGAGCCAGAACGAGGCGTGGAACGCATGTATACATTCCACCTCCGTCCAGAGACAAGGGAGACAGCGCCATCAGGCACCGCCCCCCTCACCCGAGTACCGGAACCTGACCGCAGCGAAGGGACGCCGCAGAGACCAACGGCCACATAGCCACCCTGTAGCCAGACCACCACTCCTACACCCCCAAGATATGAGAACCGGATTTACCGGCATAAATCCGCCTCGGAGACCAGGAGAGAGGCTCCTCAGCATATCCATACAAATGGACATAGAGCGAGGACAGCACCCGAGATCAGACGAGGGGTGGACGGCCAAGGATTTACCTCCGCCGGGTAAGCGACCATAGCCATCCTAACCTATCAGACTCCAACAGGAGGAAAAAGGAGGAAGGTATTGGCTGTGGGGAGGCTCAAACTTATGAGCTATTGGTCCTATCAGATTGGGGGGGGGGCGGAGCCTATACCCACTCGTGTGCCGACATGGAGCAGTCAGGGAAAAATGATTTTAAACGTATGTTTGAATGAAATTCTAACAGTGTATGGACAGCTTTAGCTGTTTTCCTCTTGCCAAGAGTGATGTGAATATAACAGATAGACCTCCTAATTTAGCACCCGGGAAGTAAGAAGTAACCAGAATCCATGTTAATTTTCAACCATAAGTTTCCACAGAATTACACTTTAACCTAAAATTAGGTACGATCTAGGCTAGTAAAACAGTGGCTTTTCCTTCCAGCAGATCCAAACATTGGCCACGCAGATTAGCTTTTGTTAGACATAAACTGGGGTTAGACATTAATACATTGTCGGCATTCATGCATGATCCAACCATCTTATGAACTCTTCTGCCCAAGTAACATTTACATAGTTGTTACGGTTGAATAAAGACACAGGTCCATCGAGTTCAACCTTTGGGTTTTGACTGTGTGTGTGTGTCTGTGTGTGTTTGTTACTAAGATTATCTGTAAACTTGTATATCTTGTGCGCTAAGAAAAGTATCTATGAATTCATCCTAGTTGGGACTTCTACCATCTGTTCCATGAAACTGTCACTCAATAAGTTCAGGAAACGGCAAGCCTTGGTTGAGTGTGTGGTTCCCTTTGCCAATCAATGTCTGGATAAATAAGTCCCCTATTATAATAATGTTACCCTTTTTACCGGCTTATTCAATCTGTGAGAGGATTTGAGTCTCCTCATTTTCCTTTATGCGTGGGGGTCTATAGCATATCCCCACAATCAGTTTACTATTTACCTCAAGCTTGTTTAGTTCTAGCCACAAGCACTCAACACCGTTACAATTTCCACCAGCAATGTCTTCATGCTTGTGCACCTGAAGATTGTTCTTCACATAGATGCATACCCCTCCTCCTCTTCTACCAACCCTGTCCCTCCAAAACAAATTATACCCATGTATGTTAACTGCCCAGTCATGCGAGCTGTCCAGCCAAGTTTCTGTTACTCCCACAAAGTCCTCCTCAAGTAACAGAAGTTCGAGGTCCTCCAGTTTGTTAGACTTCTATCATTCGTGTACATACCCTTTAATCTAGTGCTAGTGTTCCTCAGATTGTAATTGCTCCTTTCTGAATCACAACTATCTTCCTACTATATTGGACATTGATAGATTTATCCACTACTGACTGGAGCAAGCCTCCTGTCCCCCATTAATTTATCCCCCTTTATATTAAGTGGCCCTTTTGATCCCTGCTCCCTCAATGTCACTACCATATCCTTTCCCTCACCCCCATAATTTAGTTTAAAAGCTCCTCCAGTCTTCTAACCATTAGAAAAGCCACCTGACTGAAAAGTCAGCCCAGTTCTCCATGAACCCAAACCCCTCTTTCCTACACCAGTTAAGTTCTCTTAATATCCTTTGCCTCTCTAGTATTGCTCATGGCACCAGCAGTGTTTCAGAAAATACTACCTTGGTGGTCCTCTTCTTTAATCTTGCACCTAAGTCCCTAACATCATTTTTTAGGACACTCCATTTACCCCTAATTTTGTCATTACATAGTTACATAGTATTTGAGGTTGAATAAAGACACAGGTCCATCAAGTTCAACCTTTGTGTGTCTGTATGTGATTGTGTATGTGTATGTGTATGTGTATGTGTGTGTGTGTGTGTGTGTGTGTGTGTGTGTATATGAATCCATGTGTGGTCTAGTTTTTAAGAGTACCCATACCCCTGCATGTTATGGTCTCTGAGGAAGGTATCTAAATGCTTTTTGAATGATTCAATACTCTCTGCTGATACCACTACTTGTGGCAACCAATTCCAGATTTTAACCTCTCTAACTAAAAAAAAAAAGCCCCTACGCCCCTTGTGGATAAATCTTTTCTGCACCAGTTTTAGGTGGTGGCCTCTAGTCCTTGTTACGGAGTTTACAGTAAAAAGTTTATTGCAGATGTTGCCATCACCACTAAACATTTTGTACATCAAAATCATGTCTCCTCTTAGTCTCCTCACTTCTAGCGAGAACAAGTTTAAATTTAGTAGCCTTATCTCATAGCTTAGGTCCTCCAACCCTTAAATTAGTTTAGTTGCCCTTCTCTGGACTCTCTCCAGCTCAATGACATCCTTTTCCTTTCATACCGATGTGTACCATGACAGCTGGGTCATGCCCAGCCCCACCCAGTAATCTGTCCACCCGTACCGCAATGTGTCAAACACGAGCCCCTGGTAAGCAGCAGCTTGTCCAATGTTCACAGTCCCAGTGACAGATTACTCTATCCATCTTTCTAATAATAGAGTCCCTCACTACCAGGATCTTCCTACTCCCATCCTTACTGCAGCAGTCACGCCCCTGGAAGACCAGAGAAGTGCCTTGCTCCAGCAATGACACGACTGAATTATGCAACCTGACATATTTATTGGGGTGCATCCACTGGCGGAACTACCAGGGTCGCCGCAGTTGCAATTGCGACTAGGCCCTGGCATTCTGCCTGTTGTGGGGGGCCCAGAGAGGAAACAGAGGGCCCGCAGCTCCCTCATGCCCCCCCCCCCCAATAATGCTGCCCCCTCCCCCCCCGCCCCGCCCCCCCCAGAAGAATGTATGGGCGGCTGTGCGGGGCTGGAGAGGCTGTGTCTGTCACCTGTCTGCCTGGTGGAGCCGCTACCGACATTGTAGGCCCCGTCAGGCAGCACAATCAGCTGTTGGCAGAGGACCTTCTCCACTTTGTCCCGCCCCCTGGCCACCGAGATGCAGTAGTTACTGCAGGAGTCAGGTAAGGCTGGTGTGGGTGAAGGCTGGATTGGGAAGGGGGGGCTTGAAACTGGTGGTATTATCATTTACATTAGAATGTATTGCTGGGACTTGTAGTCCTGCATAGCTGGTGGTACTCTGCATTGCTGTATAATGATTATACAGCAATGCAGAATACCACCAACTATGCAGGACTACAAGTCCCAGCAATACATTATATTATTAAGTAGGGATGCACCCAGAACGCAGTGAGCCGGCCGTGATGCGATCTAGTGCGTTCCGCCACCGAATTTGTGCGTTCCGCCACCGAATTTGGCTTATTGTGAACTACCCCTGAAAGTCATAACATACAGAGAGGGGAATCTATCAAAACGGAGCAGACAGAATCTGGAGCAGTTGCCTCTGGCAACCAATTAGCATCCACATTTTATTTTCAAACCTTAACTGAACAAACTGAAGAGAAAAGCTGATTGGTTGCCATAGGCAACTGCTCCAGATACTTCTGCTTTGATAAATTTCCCCCATACTGTTTATTTAATATTAAACATAAAACTTACAAAATCATGTTTTTTTTGGTGGTGGTGGGGGGGGGGGTCCTTATTATTTTCTTGCACCGGGGCCCTGATGTTTCTAGTTCCACATCGATTCAGGACTGGCCTATCTAATGCTCTTCCCTCTACCCCATCTTTGAATGTTAACGTAGCTGCCCACCTCTGGATCCTGCTCCGCCATATGCCCACCTTCCTCTATTCTGGCCTCCATCAGGACCTGGTGAGTCAGATCCTCCTCTCCATGTTGTTTATGCCCTGCAGTGTTGCCAGTCGATTCCTTAGATCCAGAATCTGGGCTTCCAAACAACCAACTAGCTCACACCTTGCGCAACAGTTTTCGACCTCAAATGGTTGTTCAAGAAGCGCATACATTGCGCATGATGTGCACTGGGTCACATTTCCACTCAAGGAAGACATTATCCCACAATTATCACAATACAGGAACAGTGCCCACAAGTATCACAATACAGCAACAGTGCCCACAATTATCACAATAAAGCAACAGTGCCCACAATTATCATGGCCACACAACTCTGCCCAACATCTATTGCAGTATAACCGTGGTTCCCACAATATAGCAGTACAGCAACAATGCCCTAAACTATTTCAGTACCACCACAGTGGCCACAATTATTAAAGAACACCCACACAGTCCACTATTTTTACATTGCCTCCAACTATTTCAGGACCTCACAGTTCCTACCATTATTAGTATTATAGTACAGTTATACTACCAAAAAGTTTTACCTTGTATCTACAATTCCCACCTTGGTCAGAGTCTGTTGCACTAATATCCTTACACAGACAGCTAGGTGGGAGGTGGAAGGTTTTTCCTGCTGTAATCACATGACTGTAGTCACAGTGCTGAAAAAAGAATCTGCATAATAACATCACAGTACATATATAATGCGTTTTGTCAGTATACCACCAAAAATTAAAGGATTACTCAGCAAACTTTAAGATAGCATCTAAAGGATCCTTCAAAACATTGGTTTCAAGGATTATGTAGACTTCTGACCAGAGTGATTATCTAATTGCAGAAACAGAAAATTAGATTTTTGGGGCATTCTATGCACAAATAGTGTTCTTATGATTGAAATAAAGCAATATGTAAATTTATTAAGTAAGTCAGATATAAAAATCTTGTAGATTAAAATTATTTGGATACATACCTTACTCATAACATTAAATCACATGGTTTGTGGAGGTGTTGTAATGAGTAATTTTAATATGTAAAAGCACTTCTCATTTTATTTTGATACCAAAATTGTCTCTTAAATACTCTAGTGTCTGTACCTCGTATATACAAAACACATCTGCATTATTGTTATTATCTCTCAATTTCTGTCTACTATTTTTAGATGTTTTTGGAAGAGTAACAGATGAGGATTTGGAATATCTGGAATTTCAGCTTAAAAACTTGTATAATAGCAATGTCTTTCAAAATATCTACCCAGTTGGTGAAGAAATTGACATCATATTAGATTTGGAAACAACTTTTACTGACCCTTTACTGTGGAAGAAAAATACACTCAATCACAGAAAAGAACAACTTACATTGGAAGATTTACTAAACAGACTTAAAAGTCCATGCATCATTGAGGGAGAAGCTGGCAAAGGAAAAAGTACTATACTAAAGAGGATTGCTTTTCTCTGGGCATCTGGAAAGTGTGACTCACTTAAACAGTACAGGTTTACATTCTTTATCACTTTGCGTAGTACGAGCAAAAGCCTTTATGAGACAATGTGTGACCAGCTTTTTCCTGTTACTTGTAACTGGAACAAACAAGAATTCATGCATAAAATCTGGAGCCTTGGACCTAAAGTGTTATTTTTATTGGATGGCTATGATGAATTCAGCTGTGAGAGCTGTGCAGAAGTCGATGACCTTATAAAACGACACTATAAATTTGGCAGCACCGTCATTGTCACCACAAGAACAGAATCTCTCAAAGAACTTCGACATTGTGCTTCTCTGATTGTGGAAACCAGTGATTTAACCCCTGAAAGTGCAAAAAACTTGATTTCAAATATCTTACAAGAAGAAGAAGCCATCGCCTTATTGCAGCAGTTGGATGAGACAGATTTTATGAAAAATCTCATGAAGACACCACTTTTTGTAGTCATAGCTTGTGCTCTACGAATGGGGGAGCTTGAATTTCACATGAACACTCAAACAACACTTTTCTGTACACTATACGACTTGATGGTTGAGAGGAGTCATCACAAAATTAGAGATATACAGATAAGTATCATAGAACAAAATATTATCTACTGTGGAGACTTGGCTCTTGAGGGACTGTTTGGCCGTAAGTTTGAATTTCAAAAAAAAGATTTGGGTGATATTGTAGAGAATATCCTGCTTAACATTGGGCTTTTAAATAAGCATGGGGCTCAAAAACCAAAACCTGTGTACAGATTTTTTCATACATCATTCCAAGAATACACTGCTGGAAGGAGACTTGCTCAACTTTTGTCATCGGAAGACATTTCCAGTTCTGAGAAAGGAGAATGCTACCTACATAAAATACTCACAGTAAATGATGTCACAGATAGGTACAAAAATTTGCTGTTTTACACATGTGGGTCATCCAAAACTGCTACTCAGAAAGTTATTAATCACATTGTAAATGTGTGCAAAGATGGCATAAACGATCAGAGCACTGATATTGTGGACTTCGGAATAAACCTTTTTTATGAAAGTGCCACCAAAATGGAACTAAGTAAGGAATTCAAACGCTTCTTTTTTGGAAGAACATTACACATTAACATGTATAATATAGCCTCCCATCATGTTGACTTTTTTCAATACTTACCAAGCTGCCTAAGTGTCCTTCATCTAGTCAAGTTAGATTTATTTGGTTCACATAGTGATGCATTAAATAAAGATAAAAAGGACACCTCTCAGGAAAGAGGACACATGGAGAATAAACCAAACACATGCATTTCTGAAAAGGTTGTCAAGTTGTTTTTTGATTGGACTCAAGCTCTGCAGACTCTGGAGGTCACATTGAAAAACTTTGATCGACTTAATAAACATGACATAAAATGCCTTGGAAAGATATGCTGCTGTGCTGAGCGTCTCAGGCTTAAGATTAGCTGCAGCACAGGAATCACTGGGAACCTTGCAAAAATTGTGGAATACTGCAAAAGAATGCAGGATCTGATTATAGACAACACCCCTCTAAGTATTGAGGATGAGACACGAATTGTGGAGATGACAAGTATGAAAATATTAAGCATTTCTTATATGGACAGGCAACAAGAAGAAGGTAAAAACCAAGAATTGCAATTTAAATAAAAACATTAAAACTAAACTACAAGAGAAAATTGCTTGTGTTGCCTACAATAAACAATCAGATTTCTGTTAAAATTAGTTAATTAATAAAAACATGTTATCTAGAAACAAATTGATTGACCAGGGCAACAGGCGTATTTCTCTATCTTTTATTGAGGCACACCACGGTGTAAATTCTGTGCCACCTACAGGAGAACTGGATACTAAGTAAAGCAAAAAAGGGACCAGCCCCATACAGACTATTACCTCACTCCTGCTATGTCTGCTCAGTTTAGGTTAGTGTCCTAAGAAGGCAGGGCATCTCTCTCTAGCTCTGCTAGATCCAGACTACTTGAGGGTTTTTTTCTTCCATTGTGTTGCTTCTTATAGATTCAGTCAGATAGCTGGAATCCTGAGAAAGATAGTGTCCTGGCCAATCACCCTCTTTTTGTGAGTACCCCATTTGATAGGCATGGGTTTAGTGCTTTCCAGCACACCTGCGTGGTGTTGCTTCCCTTAAAGGATTCCCATCACCTGCTATTGTGTCATATTTGTGCTATGCACCAGTTACCATGCAGCTACTGGGGGATCCTTTTCCACAGACCTCTCCCCTTCTCTGCCTCTGTAACCATTTCTGAGGCTTCCTGAGAGTGAACTGGGGTGTCTGTGGCTACTGGCTAGCTATTTTACTTATTTTTAATCTGGAAGACTTTATGTCTTAATTGGCTCATATTGTGTCAAAGTCTGTACTAAAAGGATCACAAAAGGTGTCCCTTCCTTCTTATGGTCTCTTTTGAGCCAAATGCTGTGTCTTTCACATCTCTGAATCTGTGCTTTTCTAACAGAAGAATTGTCAGAGATACCGGCACAGGTACCCACACAGGCAGACCAAACACATGTGTCCACACGGACAAGGCAAGTATGTTACACGGACCAGGCAAGGATGTTAGATATGTATAGTTTGTTTAACCCTTTCGCTGCCAAGCCCTCCGGAACATTTTTCAAATCAGCTGGCCAAGCCATTTTTGAATTTTCTGCAATTTTTTCCTATTGATTTGATTTTCAACTGCTGCGTTGCTAGCGTTTGTAAAAGACCCCCCAAACCATATATTTTCTGAAAGTGCAGGCCCGGTAGAATAAAAAGATGGTGATACTAAATTTGTGGGCCCTGCGATAATTGCGCAAATGTTTCTCAAATTAATATTAAACCGATAAAAATGCACAATTCAATTGTTAAAACACACCAAAATCAGTATCTGTGCACAAAAAAAATTATTTTCTGACTAAATCTAAAAGATAAAACTGTATTGAGTTAATAGATAACAAATATTAGCAAATTTGTAATTGCGCCTCTTTGAGAGTGACCAGGGGATACTGAACTGCCATGAGAGCTTGTCGGAGCCAGCTTTGATATCACCGCCGGCTCCAACAAGCTCTCATTGTACTGACAGCTGGTCCCGGCCAATAGAAAACAGTTGGGTGGAGCTAGCTGTCAATGCTAGCGCCGCCCAATCATTCTCTCCTTTTTTTTCTACTTTTTCTATTCTACTCGGTACCACAGAGGTACCGAGCAGAATAGCTGAGCCGAATGGCGCTCGGCGGCCTTCGGCTATTCACTCACTGCCGTTCGGCCCCTATGAGAATAGGCCGAACAGTAGCGAGTAGCATGCCGGAGGTTCGGCTCAGCCGAGTCGAACTCCTTCTGCACTTCGGGTCGGCCGAACATGCTGAGCATGTTCGGTCGACCCGAACCCAGCCACAGCAAGCCGATGTACGGCTTAAATCAGCTGTACAAGCCTGAAGTGAATAGCCGAACAGCCTTTGGCAGCTTTGTGAATAACCCCCTATGTGTCCCCAGTTATTTACAAACACTGGAGTGATCAGACAATCACTGTGGTGTTTGTGCTGCACAGAGGATCGGTAAATATCAATGATATTTATCGATCCTCCATTTGGCCACGCACAGAGCCGCTGTCATCCGTAAACTGACAGGATGACAGCGGCTCCGTTCTCCTCAGCGCTCGGGCATCCTGAAAGTTGCGGCTTCTCCTCGCCAGCCGTCCCTTGCTCCTCCACCCCCGCTGGTGTTTTTGTCTCAAGCGCGGGACAGCAGCGGCGATCCTTGGAGTCACAGATCCCTGCCTGGAGTTGCTGGCTCCAGATGCCGGCAACTCATTTCCCATTGATTTGATTTTCAACTGCTGCGTTGCTAGCGTTTGTAAAAGACCCCCCAAACCATATATTTTCTGAAAGCACAGGCCCGGTAGAATAAAAAGATGGTGATACTAAATTTGTAGGCCCTGCGATAATTGCGCAAATGTTTCTCAAATTAATATTAAACCGATAAAAATACACAATTTAATTGATAAAGCCCTAAAATCAGTATCAGTGCACAATAAAATATTTTCTGACTAAATCTAAAAGATAAAACTGTATTGAGTTAATAAGTAACAAATATTTGCAAATTTGAAATTGCGCCGTTTTGCAAAAAGGTAAAAAAATGACGGTACGCAAAACTGTAAATAAGCGACTTATGTTAAAAAATTGTTTTTACGCTGTGTTGGTGTTTGTGTTGTGATAAAATGATACAGTCGTATATTTAATTGCAACACAAGGTATCACAACGCACGGCAATGCGTCACAAAGCTTTGCCATGCGCTGCCACCGTTAATTTAATGTTTTTTTTTAAAGAAGAAAAATTAATTACAAAAATCATGCAGTGCGATGCGTTCCAACAACGCACTGCAGCGCATGTGCATGGCGTACACCTCATTATGTGTATGTTATGTGGGTGGAGGGAGGGGTTGTGTTTTTTTATAGTTTTTTTTGTACACGTTTTTTTTAAATAATTTTATTTTTTTAACCAGTTGACATCCGCGGTGTTAAACCCCCTTCCCATCCAGGCCATTTTTCAGTATTCAGCGCTGCGGTACTTTGACTGACAAATCGCGGAATCCAATGGGGACACTGGAGATCTAACTTTTTTTGCATTTTTGTGAAAATTCGCTGTTTTGGCTAAATGCATTGGAGTCGATGTGTAAATTAAAATTAAGGTTGCTTTTGTGATTTTTAAGGGTGAAATGGACTTTCATTTATTCCTTAGGGTTGCAGGAGCTCCTTAAAATTAAATTCTACTTGGGTCATAAAATGGACCCTCATTAGTAGGGAACATGACTTTATATATTGAGAAGAAGAGGTGGGCCTTTCATCCATTGTAAAGTGTTTGCACTTTTTTTTGCTGTGTAGGACTGAAGCAGGGCAATTCATATGGTGCCTGTTATCGTTCTTAATCAAAAAGACTTGAACCGCTTCTAACCCCCCCCCCACACACCTTTCCACACCTAGTTATAATTAGAGCATTTTAGACTGAGAATACCACCACTTCAGGATCATGCCGCAAAACTGAGCAGTGATTGAGTGTGACAACTGGCAGCAGGAAGAGGCATTGGCGCAACCAGCAGCACTGCCCACCCTGGCCCCACAGTTTTGTTTGCCAAAAACATATAGACCATTTGGCAGAAAACAGATAAATGAAAACTGCCATCAGTAGGACAGAGTGACACGCACGGTGTTACTACTTCTAGGCTGCAACTGGTTCAATTAGAATAAAAACATTGTCACATATTTTCCATCAAGCAGACAGGAATATTAAAGTGGCACTTAACTCAGGCGTTAAATCTTAAAAATGCATTCAAGTACCTTAACTATTAACAAAAATGTAACTTGTTTTTGCATCACCCAAGCTGTAGATTCCCAAATCATCTCTGAATTTATGCTGACACTGTCATTACTTCTGGAGGTTGGCTTTTTTTGTTTCCAATTTGTTCCAACTTTTGTTGGTGGTAGTTTTTAAGTTGGTCCCTGTTTGTGTTGTAAAGTAGCTGCCACTACAAGCTCACTCCCGTAATGAACTACAATCTCACATTTAGTTTAGTAATTTGTATTAAGATTGTAGTTAATAATTGTAGATATATATATATATATACACACACACACACACACACACAAACAAACCAATCAGCCATAACAATATGACCACCCACCTAATATTGAGTAGGTCCCCTTTTGCAGCACAAGGCATGGACTCCACTAGACCTCCGAAGGTATGCTGCGGTATCTGGCACCAAGCTGTCAGTAGCAGATCCTTTAAATCCTGTAAGTTGCTCCAAGCTCACGCCCATGATGGACTACAATCTCAATACAAATTAGTAAACTGAATGTGAGATTGTAGTCCATCACGGGAGCTAGTTTGGAGCGGTGGCTTATTTACAATACACACAGGGACCATGGGAAAAAAAAGTAGCCACCCTCCAGAAGGAAGAACAGTGTCAGCGCCAATTCAGAGATGATTTGAGGATCTACAGCTGAATGATGCACATACAGTATAAGCTACATGTTTGTTAATAATTAAGATACTTAAATGCATTTTTAAGATTTTACTTTGGAGTTTAGTGTCACGTTAAGATTTGAAGTGCATGTAATGTATTTTATGCATGTTATTAATCTGTAAAAACCTCCCTTGTAAAAACATCCAGAAGCCATGAAACTGCTGCTGGATGTGGTGTCAGCATCCTCTACAGATTGAAAGGTGTCACACAGGTGACACTTTATAGTATACCCTTTCGCTTCTTCCCTAGCTGCTATATAATAAGTTATGTAGGGAGCGGAGGAGCGTAGAAGTTAAGTCAGCACAGACAATAATTAGGCACTCCAAGAAGTGGAGATGAGGAGCTATGACATGCAAAAAGGCACTATACCAGGGAAATGATTCTCCTGATGTAGTCAAATTTGCTAGCAAATTCAGAGGCACATTGCAAATTAACACCAAATCATTTGTGGAAAGGAAAAATGCGGAAAGTAAGCATATTAAATATTTCTGAGCTTTTACCTGCAGTTTTTAAGTTGGTGACAGTTTTTTTTTTTTACAAAAGTAAACACTTTTTGTTAATTTTAGAATACTTGTGCTTTGGCATATTTTTCGAACTCTTTTATCTTTGTGTAAGATGGGCTGGAGTTCTTTCTTAGAATTTCAAGAAGTAGGTTATAGGTGCTAACCAGTTGGGCCCAATTTTCCTTTTCAGTTTGTTTGTACTGTTCAAGTTGTTCTAAGTTTGAAATACAGCACATTAGTATACTGTAGCTGCTGTAAATAATTATTGTCTTGAATTTTTAGGTGGTTTGCTACATGGCTTGTGTAATCTCGTGGAAATTGAAAAATTAGTCCTGCACAATATACGCCTAAATGAAAAAGATGCTGAAATTTTAGGTAACTATGGCATAGCTCATAAAACTCCACAGAATATACATATGAAAGATTTGTCACAAAGCCACAGATAACAAAAATATAGATTTGTTTCATCCATAAATAGTAGAAATTTCAACTTAACATCAGTCAGATTATATTTCTTATTTTATTAGCAATATTCTTAAGATTTTCTTGCCAGTACTCTGCCAGTGTACTTAGATATATTGTTAAAAGGATTTTATGTTTTATATGCATTAATATTATACAAATCTCTAGTATAAATATTTTATTTATATTTATTTTATATTAACCACAGCCTAATTATGAATGTAACTTTGACTGCACCGTTATATTATACTATATTATACTGTACTTAATTGTTTTACATTTTTATAAGTAAAATGCAAATATGAGTATACATTTTACCAAGACCTTGAGCTTCAGTTTTTCTGCTCTCCTTGAGCCAACAAGATTTGTTTCTCAACGCAGCATATTGTAGTTTGGTCATTCTGGGTCCCCCCTCTATATTAAACATTTATCTTGAATTAAGTATACAGTATTTGTGTTTTATGTCTTTTTGGTATTGAATACGGTATTTAACATAATATTAATCTTCTTTTATATACATTTTCCTAATCTATTTATAGCCAGCAGCATACAGTGTTTACCTGAACTCAGAATTCTTCAGCTCTCAGATGTTCCCAATATTGGCAATGGACTAGAGCACATAATAGAATCCTTTTCACACAACTGCTGCCAAATAAAAGAGCTCCATTTGAATAACTGCTGTTTGACAGCAAAGGCTGTGATCTCTCTCAGTAAGTACTGAATCTGTTTAATAGTACTTTCAACTTTGTTTCATACAGAACTATTGTTAGGTCATACAAAGTTGTATGTTTTAGTGACAAACCATGATCAGGCACATATTAACAGATGCATAAACCACATAGCCCATTTTAACAGCTGTAACCCTGTAGAAGGATGATACATTGGGTATTTAAACCTCTATCCAACTGTATGAATAAACTGTATAAATATGTTTAAAATATGGGGCATAAAGTAATAATTGTGACTTTTGTCAAACCTTCACTAGTGGTGAATCAATCGCTGCATATTCAAATGCATCCACTAGGAAGATTTGCCTGCAGTGAATAATTGGGGAATATTGGGAAACTGCTTTATAAATTTGCCAAATTCTAATGGGCATAAGACTATTATACGCAATCTACCCTGATGGCATTCAATTTTCCCTGTATAATGTAGCTAGCACCCGCATCTCCTAACTGTTTTCTAGCAAAGCACTGGAGTTAAAAGACATTTTGTTTGTAAACAATCTATATGCATCCAGACTGCATCCACCCCTGCCTTGCCAACAAATGTATAATTATAAACATTAGGCATGAACGATTTTGACCAATTTTAACTCACTGGAATTATGTCAAAATTGGCCAGTTCTCTGCTAAACTTTTGCCTATAGGCAAAATGCACTGCAGTTAACAGGAAGTTGAAATTATAGTGGTTTAAGCTTGCTTTTATTGGCTTTGAATGACTCCTGAGCATCTTTTGTTTATGTTGTGAGTATTTTTTTGTTTGTACTTGGGGTAGTTAGATATTGAAGAGTTTTAGTCAATAAGTGTGGAAAAGTGCAAAAATAGCACCTTGAAAGTAAACTTTACGTTCTTTTGTACCACATCTACATAAAAAGTGAAAAACAACAATTGTGTAATATCTCTAACTTTTTCAAGTTGGTATTTGCATTACTTTTTTATGTTGTCTTCATTTTGGGATAGTGTTTTGGAATCATTTTAAATCACATCATTTGTGATCATAGTCTCACATGATGTGATTAAAAGAGTAGCATAAAAATAAATACCTCAAAAATGTGAATATTTATTTTTATCCTTTCACATGCACCAGTCTAAATACAGGCAGAGCCATTATTCCCTGTGGCTAGACATGCCAGATTAGGCATACTTTAGAGGCCACTGGAAACATTGCACATTAAAAGGCTGCTACAGGCTTGGTTAAAAGGCATATTTACGTACTGTAGAGAACATAAAAAATGCAGAAGCGCACTACCAAGTAGTGACTGAGCAGGAGAAAATAATCGAATGAGACTTACCAGGGTGTGGGTACTAGCGCGTTGTCAGCGGTGAGATCTGGATGAAGGGTTGCTGGTGGTGGTGGGCAGGCTAATGTGTAAATCGTTGGTGCTGGAAAGACTACGATGTCAAAGGGGAACTGGGTCCGACGTTTAATGTGGCTGGGATCTGAGGGGGCGGCTCGGGTTTGGGAGAAAAATTGGCTGTCTAAAGCGTGCTAGCTGCTGGTGGATGTGTACCTGAGATCTGTGTTTGTGTGTGTGTGGGGGAGCTGCAATATTTACGTACTGTAACTCTTCATGGCAGCTCTCAAAGCCTCTACTATAAAAATGTTCTGCTACTCTACATGTGCTAGGTACAGCAAAATGCAATAATATTGTACAAAGTGTTTTTAACTTTTAGTGATCAGTCGCATTTCACCTGTTTTTCTTGGAGCAGTCAGAACAATAAAAATATTCCTGCATTTTTTCTGCTATGCATTTACACTTGGTGCACGATTTTATCTGTTATTATGGGAAACTTCCTGTGCAAAGTGCAAATTCCCTTTGCCAGGGCCAGATTAATGTAGGGGCAGGTGGAGCTGCCGATAGGCCCGGCCGACCCGGATCTCTTCGGTATTCAGGTCAGTGACCGGCCACAATCAGGCAGCTCGCTGGGGCCTCACTGGGTCCTAGTGAGGAGTGAGCGGCCCTCTAATATGCCTGAATATTCAGGCATATTAAAGGGCCAATTGCTGGGGCCTGATTGCGGCCGGTCACCGACATGGAAACCTGAGAGGCCCCAGTAAGCTGTGTTCTGTTGAGAACGCCGACCCAGTCAGATTTGCCAACCTCAGCATCTGCACTTGTGCACAGACAGGATTACTGAGGAAACAGGCATTTATTTACAAAGTATTAATTTGTAATTGGTAATTATGACTTTTAATAATATGCCATTCATGGCAGTAAATGGATGGCATTTTATGCACATTCACAATTAACATCATAAGCAATTACATTATGATGTCTGTGCGCAAGCGCAGATGCTAAGATTGGCCTGAATAGAGGGCCGCCGCTGCCTGATTGCCACAGCACGTCATCCTGGCATAACTGGTGAGCCCCCACTGACTATCCAGAGCCCCTACTGACCGCCCAGAGCCCCTACTGACCACCCAGAACCCACACTGACCGACCTGGAGCCTGCACTGACCGCCCGGAGCCTGCACTGACCACCCAGAGCTCGCACTGACCACCCAGAGCCGTATGTCCAGTGCTCCCAGTGATTTTTTTTTAAAGTTTTTTTTTCTCTGTGACATGTTCACCAGGGTACTTCCCAGCTTCCTATGTCCTTTGTTTGACAATCCCTTGCCTATTAGCCTTGAAAAAGGAAATTAATTATGTTCAAGATTCACTTCCCATTGACTTCAATCGGGTTCACATTAAAGTTCGGAACTGGCAAACATTTCAGCATGTTCGCTGAACAAACCTGCAAATTAAACCTAAGCAAGTTCGCCCATCACTAGCTATACCCTAACAAATGATAAGTGGAAATAAGCCTGCCCACTCTGTGCTCAGTCGTGTACAACTATAGAAAACTAAGGTATTGACAGGGGTAAGGGGAGAGAGGAAGGAGGGAAGGTGGGAAAAGGGATATAAAATATGAGAACATCTTCAGGATGCCAGGCAGCGTGTAATTTCTCGCCGCCTAGCTTCCTGATTGGTCGGGAAGTCGGCCAATCAGGAAGCCGGACGGCGAGTCAACACCCGCCCCCTGGCTTCCTGATTGGACAGAAAGCCGGCTTCATGTTCCCTTGTCACCTGGTGACGAGGGAGCATGGATCTGGCTCTCTGGCCAATCAGGAAGCTGGGCACTGTGTAATGACTCGCCACATGGCTTCCTGATTGGTCGAGAAGCTGGCCAATCAGGAAGCCAGGCGGCGAGTCATTACCCATAACCCGGCTTCCTGATTGGCCAGAAAGCCGGCTCCATGCTCCTTTGTCACCTTGTGGTGAGTCATTAATGGGACTTCCGGTATCGGTATTCGGTATCGGTGATTACCAAAAAAATATATCGGTACTCGCACTAGAGATACTGAAAAACTGGTATTGGTGCATCCCTAGTATGTATATATGTATATATTACAGTGTTTGTATGTATTGAATTGAGTGTACTGTATGTATCAGAGTGTGTGTGTACGTATGAATCTGAGTGTGAGTGAGTGTGTGTGTGTATGTTTCTGTGTATGTATGTACTCAAAGGAGATTTCGTTCATGTTTAGAGGTTTGTGTCAGTACTGCCATTTTGGAATCAGTAAGGCAATCAGTTCTTCCTTTTTTTTCCCCAGTGCCTCCCTTATTTTCATTGCTGAGTTATCGAGATTTTCTTTCATAGGGAAAGCTTGCAAGAGCTTTCTGGCATCTTCATTTGCCATCCCAGCTGCTGAGGAAAGTGCCCTCAGAGCAGGTGTAGAGATGGGGGAAGCAGATGGTTGCTCTTGTGTGGAGCTCCTCAGAGGGGTAAAAATGTTGCTAGAGAGATCCTGGTGTTGTTAAGATTTGCCGCCATTTTTTGTCGGTGCCATGTTGCTGGGTCACAGAAGGAAAGTAGCTGTGCAAACTGTATCTCAATGAGAACCAGGATGTTCCCAGTGCCTTTTTATGCTTAGACATATGTGGCTGGTCGGTGTAGGGGCTCAAAAATCAACTGTATGATTGCCTTGCGTTTACTCTTCCTACTTTTCTTTTTTTTTCACTTCTGAGTATACAACGGACAATTAACATTAGCACATATGCAATAGCAAAACCAATATCAAATCTTTATGCACTGCGCTATACCCAATAATAAGTCCTTAGTAGGTGTAAGCAAAAGAGCATGTGTATATCGGCAGAAAAATGGCACTTTCGACATTTAGCCAAAAGTGCAATTTTCGGCCGATATGTTTTGGCGTCCGATATATCAGTGCATCCCTAATATTTACAGCAATGCAGAATGGCACAGGCTATAGAGAACTACACATCCCAGCAATACTTTATATAACAATGGCATTTCTGTATAAAGTACTGCTGAGATTTGTAGTCCTCTATAGAGGGTGTCATCCTGCATTGCTCCAACAGTACTTTATACAACATTAGGCTACAAATATTAATTATTTTAATCAGGGACGTAACTAGAAATCATAAGGCCCCATAGCAAAATTTTGTATGGGGCCCCGTGATTGCTAGTTATGCCACTTGCAGAGCCCCAGCAACCCCTCCTTCTCCAACCACATCTCCGCAACCCCTCCTTCTCCAATCACATCTCAGCAACGCCTCCTTCTCCAATCACATCTCCGCAACCCCTCCTTCTCCAATCAATAACGGAATCACTGCTATCTCTCGGTTCAATGGAATCTTTTTCATTTCGTGAAACCTAACAAGGAATCTATCCAATGTGACATTGCATTGTCGTTAAACAGACTCATCGCTCGCACTGCTACAGCCTTATTCTGTGGTGCTTTTCTACAAAATTTTGCTCTTATTGCAAGACATTGCTTGTATATCAAGGCAACATTTTTCAGAAATGTTTGCTTGTCTTGCAAAACACTCTCAAACCAAGTTACTTGCAAACCAAGGTATTACTGTATACAGTGCATTTTGCTAATTATGGCAAGAGACCTGGTAGGTCTTTATGATTGGGAGACCTATAGGTTCTAGCAGATAATGATATTAGTAAATATATTCTCTGTGCTTAACATAGAAACATCCCAGTTTAGATTTGCCAAAATTCTATGTAACTCACTACATGTTTGATGCTACTTGATGAACACATATTTTTCTAGGTGTGACTGAGCTCCATTTTATATTATTCTGTGCTATGCCATTTCACTTCATGCAGTTATTTTAGCATTAATGCTG
Organism: Nanorana parkeri; assembly: GCF_000935625.1. NCBI lineage: Eukaryota > Metazoa > Chordata > Amphibia > Anura > Dicroglossidae > Nanorana > Nanorana parkeri. The sequence goes on from NW_017308051.1 coordinate 270,542, forward strand.
GAAGTATGTTTTATCTAGGAATGTAACTTTAAAAAAGAACGCCAGGTATAGGCATGTGCACAGGATGTGCCAGGTGTGCCTACACTCCAAGGGTTAAGTGCTCGTTTTGGTCTAGGGGCTAAAATGAAGAAAATTGATTAACCTGATCCTCAGTCCTATGGCAGAAGCACTCACGTTGCTCCCCATCCACTCTAGTGATGAAATGTCCCTCAGTGTCATCACATTAGACATGATAATGTCATTGTTTCTTAGACCATCGGAGACGCACCCCCAGGAAGTCGTGCAATGCCCTAATGGGGCATAAGGCCGGATTCGCACTCTGAAAAAGTTCCACCCGCAGCCCCCGACCCTGCTGATCGGTCTTGGACTGCCGTATCCAAAGAGTCACCGCAACGTCTGAAATGCAAACGTCCTTGCGCTGCAACCAGCCCCCTCGCATCTTGGAGAGACTTGTAGCTGGGTGTGCAGCACTCGGGGTCACAAATAAGTGAGTTAAATCAGTGTTGACAAAATATAAACATCAAAAAACTTGTGAACATAGATCTCAACTAGTGCCAATGTGCATAAAATTAAAATAATCAATTAAATTGCTGAACCAAAACCGTAGTGCATCAAATGTATGAAAAAACATATAAAAAACCTCATATAGAAAAACCCATATAAAACAATCTCAAATATATCAATCAAAGTGATGTATAACAAAGTGAGTCCAAAGGTGATTCAAAGTGGGTTCAAAAAATCCATGATTAAACGTGAATCCAAAAAAATAATAACCCACATATTAATTATTATTTTTTTGGATTCACGTTTAATCATGGATTTTTTGAACCCACTTTGAATCACCTTAAAACACTATACCCCAGAGGTATAACCGGGGACCGCCGATCTTCATACCCAGGCAGCTGACTACTGGACTGCCCGGCCCGCACTCCATGTGGAACAATGGGCTGCACGGAGCACCGGGCACCCACGCAGACCACATCCTCCCATCCTCCACAGCCTTCCCGGGCCCCTGAGACG